>NW_022639508.1:410208-434772 GCF_010583005.1 Odontomachus brunneus | reverse complement strand
ATAAATATCATATATATATATATATATATATATATATATATATATATATGAAAATTTTGAAATTTGGAGAAATTGAATTAAAAATCATACCAAAAATTTTGAGAAGAAATTTAGATAAATAAAAAATTATACATACGGAAATTTTTTGAAATTTAGAAAATTTAGGAAAAAATTAATCGACTTAGAATCGTGGATATCATTTTTACTCGCGACATTTCCCGCGGGGATGCAAATTTTGCTTTCGTAAGTTGTCCTTCACGGCCGTATCATCGCCTGGTCGCAAGAACTGTGCGCTCGTCCGCGTCACATCGAGAGGGTTAAATTACACGTTCTCGCGCGCACGTGTGTTCACACGTGTGAGAACAAACGCGCGCGAATTTCTGGGTCACTCGTCGAACAATGCGTCGCGCAGGCTGCGGAAGCGTTTCAGGAGCCGCATTTCCCGCTGTGCGTCGCTGCGGGTCGGACGGGGATGCTGGATCATCGATCCCATATCGCGGCGCGTTACGCAACTCTTTCCCGGTCCGCCTCTATCTCGGCCGGACGATCGTGGAAAAATTCCCAGCCGGGTGGAATTCCTCAAACTCTTAACGCGAGAATAATTAACGCCGACCCGGAGAAGGGAGGGCCGCCGGCTTTATTCCCGTCGCGCGGTACTCCGTGTGCGACCTCGAAGGTCAATTCGTTTTAGCCGCGGTCGCGCCGGATAATTTATGACTACGGTATGCGCTATTACTATGAGCTCCCCGTGTGCGCGCCCGTACGTATGCTCGTGTGTGCCTGTGCGTATGTGTGTGCGTGTGTTGGTTTGCGCGTTTCATCTCGCGGTGTCTTCCCCGACGGTTCTCTTTTTCGCCGAAGCTGTCTCGTCCAGAGAACGAAATAGTTAAGCGACGAATAGTCTTGCCACACCGCTGGAACCGGTAAATTACATGCGCGCGTGTCTCGATACGCGATATAATAGATAAAATCAGACGCAAACTACTGTTTACGCGCGCGAGCGCGTGCCAAACGACAGATCACGCCTCCTTCGTCTCTACTTGGCGTGCTTTTTAGCGTCAAACCACTTCTGGAGGTCAATCGTGACCCTTTTCCTCTAGTGTGAACTCGTGAAAAATCTAATCTCGCAGATATACGTGCACTTTTCACAAATTTTTACATCGGTGGACAAGTTTTACGATCGCTTCCAGGTGCTCTGCAAAATATTCACTTTTCATGATTTCCTAATGGGGAAAAAAATGACAAATGATTGATAACTACGATCGGGTTCTTGCGAGAAAATTCGTGATCGATGCCCTGCTTTTTACTTCCCCGTGTCGGATACGAAAGTACAAGGAGAACACACTCCTTCGTCCATCTCGGTCGTCTGCGAAACGGGACGCCGTTCCGCCGCCGAGGTGCGGCTCAGACTCGCACTTTCGTTGCGTCGCGGCGAAGAGGCGCGCCGTGGAGTCCGCGCTGCGGCTCGCATGCAGCGGACGTTGTCGCGACGTGCGTTGATACGTGCGTTGCACGTTAGTTCGTTTTAGCACGTCGTTACGATATTTCACACAGTCCGGGTCTCGCGCGCTCCTTCTCAGTATTGGCCGTGGTGACAGCCGCTCTGTTAACCTGCCTCCCTCGTTCGCATGCGCGGCGAGAATCGCGGCGAACTTTTTCAGGGTGAAGCACTTGTCGCGGCGCTTATCCGCTTGGAGGCTGCTCGAAGGGGAACGACGGATACCGTAGGTGAGCTGTTCTCGCGCCTCTCGAATGCGCGACTGAGAATTCATAAGTGTCACCGACAGCTCTCGAGTGTGACGAGCGAGTTTTATTGCATCGCTCTGTTAAATTATCCGTAACGCAATTTATATCTTTCCTTCCATTAATGTAATTATCTTTTTTTATTAATATGATGAAACTGGTCGCGCAGACACGCGTCCGCGATGCGTCTCTCTCTCTCTCTCTCTCTCTCTCTCTCTCTCTCTCTCTGTCTGTCTGTCTGTCTTTCGCGCGTGTCTCTCTTCGACTCGGATTTTAGCGAATTCTGCGAGCGTGGCTGCTAAGATCTTTTTTTCCCGCAACTATGCAAATATCGCCAAGCCCGAACTCGGCCAACAGAACAACGCGCACGAACGATCTTCAAACAATGCCTCTCACTACCTTGGGAGTTCCCGCGGTGTGTCGTTACGATATTTGTCGTACGTGCCGCTGACGCGCTACCGCCGGCGTAAAAGTCGCGAAAAACGTGAGAAACGAGCGCGGAAAAAGGTGATACGCTGCCGACGAGAGAGAGAAAAGGAGAGTTCGCGCGCCGCTGGAGATCTGCCGCTCGAAAAGATAAGCCCGACAACGTGCTCTCGACACGGGGCTCGTAGCTTTTATCAACCCGGGGAATTCATATAATCGACGAGGTCTCTCCTCTCGGGCTTTTTTCTCCCGCCCCTCGTTTCGTCACGATCTCTCAACGGACCGATTATAAGCGAGGTCGGACTTTTCGTCGGCCCGTGTACTTAATATTTCCTACTTAATGGGCTGCCGTAAATTCTAGCAGTCTACAAATCATCGGGCCTCCGGGCGACGGCACTATTGAAATTCATTAAAATTAATTAAGTCCTTCCTCTCTCTACGAAAGTCATCGCTAGCGGACGCGCGCTGTGACGCGCCTCGACATACCATTGCCGTCATCCTCATTAACGGCTGGCTCGGTGCGCGTCATCAAACGGTGCCAACACACAATGTTTGGTGCCCGCATACTCTCCAATTTTATAACTATTTGGACGTCTTTTATGGCGAGTCATCTCCACTCTCTGCCGCCGCGGCCGCTCTCGTGGCGCGTACCTTCGCGCCTCCGTCGTGATAGACGGGCAGTACAGTTTCCCCGACCGGCAAATAGCGCCTAATGGAATTTTTATGGGCAGCTGTAAATATTTTAACTGGAAATAATGAAGACATTCGGCAGTGAGTGTCATACAAGTGGCTTTTACGATCGCTACTCTCGCCTGTATCCCGCGCCGCTTTCGCACGATCGGGCCGCAGAATGTAGCGCGATTGCGTCCGCCAATGGATACTGGCGCGAACTTTGAACATTATAAAAAGAATCACAATGTTTGTGCACTTCCGTATGGGTTTATAGCGGAAGCGGTAGGAACTCGATTGACACTCGGACTCCGTTATCGTGTATCCTCCGACAGCATTCTCCGGGTACTATCCGGAGTGCTATCAGCACGCTCGACGCAAGTATCAGCCGTGTTCGTGGTCGATACCACGATTCGCTTTACTTCGGGATATGGTTGTTGGCTTTGCGTTTTCTTAAATTTACTCAGATTCGTGTGACAATTTAGTTTTCAGCCTGAAGTACAATCAGTGTATTCTTCACTGAGTCTGTGCTATATTTTTAATTGTTGTATTTATAATTGCTATATTTATAATTGATGGTTCGGTACAAAAACTGAAAGGATCAGTTGATAGTAGCGACTATTTTCATTATTGGTGCACTTTATAAATACAAACAGTATCACAGCACGCAAATTACGGAAACTGTTAATTTCATCGTTATGAACGTAGAAAATTGAATTTAGTACAAATGTATAACGAATTTGTACATGGCAGTATTTTGTAGTGAAAATTCGCTCTTTTTAGTCCAAAATCAGTGGAAGATGAGACAGAGAAGCAAAAGTGAAAGTATTATCACTGAAAATCAGTGGATGCTCACTGATAATCGGTAAAACAGTCCTGTTGCCGATTCAATCAGAAACATTTTTTTTTACCGATTCACTTTAAGAGAAATTGCTCTAAAAAATCCGCGATTGTTCCCGCGTTAATTTCGCACTGTTTCTGATGGATCCTATTTTTTTTTTCCATAATATCTTCTTCAGATATCTTGAGATACGCTCTGATGTATTATTCGAAGAGAGAATTGTTACCCGCACGGAAGTGTTTCTGTCCGCGCAGCGTGCCGCGAGGATCGCCAATCGACGAAAAACACCGTGTTCGCCACACGCGAAGGAATCGCGATAAAAACTGTAACTCGCGCGGTACCGTCGCGCGCGACGAGGAAGACCTCATATCTCGTGTTCCTCGGCACCGTTGCCGGCACCGTTGACCGGCGTCAACCGCTGCATTAACCGCGGCCGATCGTATCGGCCGGCAAATTCGGCGGTTGCGGACGAGTTACTGCCTCCATAAAATTCCCGGCGCTTAACGATGACAAGAATTTATTGGATATTTTCGGTAGAGCCGCGGTGGCCACTGACCCCCTCTCGGGACCCTCCCGTCCGACCTCCCTCCTCCTCCCATCTTTCCTCCTTCCTCCGCGCCGTCACTCTGTCTTTTTTCCTCGTTACTCCTTTCTCTCTCGACCTCGGTAGATACGCGTCTCCGATCGAGATGGAAGATAATAGCGCCAGCCTACGGCCGGGGCCATTTATTGTGCGTAAATCTTCAGGTGTCAGTGGCTAAGCGCCGCCACCGTGCGTAATCGTGTCCTACGGTTATCCCTCTTCGCGTATTTCATCTAAATTCCCTGTGTCGAAAGACACCGTTTACACGACGACGCGACGTCGAGGAAGCTTTACGACGTTAGCGCGATATTACCTGTGACATTACCTGCCGCCTCCTCGTTACGAAACTCGGGACCCACTTCTTCTCTTGCGATGGAAAGAAAGAGAGAAAGAGAGAGAAACGAATGCGCGCCTAAATACACGACGAATTTACCACTTGGTTCACCACGACGCTTCTGAATTTGCTCCTCGCGCGATCGTCGAGGTTTTTTGACGTCTTTTTAGAGAGTCAATTGAGTCTCTTGAGTTTTGCCACTCGATAGAATAAAATAAGATAGACACGACAAATGACATGACAAATGACAATTTTGAAATTACATTTAACGGACTTCGTAGGCCGATCCGAGGTTAACGTCTTCGTTTGCCTTTTTGTCCTCAGGTAAGGTGTCGGGCGAGAGCGTGTCCACGGGTACAGGACCACGTGGCGGCGACCGTGGAGAGGCAGCGGATTTAGGAACGCACACGGAAAACAACGACGGGGACACCCTGGCAGCGAACACAGCGGTCGACGCCAGGGGCGGGAGCCCTCAGGGTGCCCACCTGTCAGGTGCGGCAACCCCGAGGCCACCAAGGGGTAGGAGGCGGCAGAACCAGAATGGTCTCGACACTACCCAGGTGAGTTGTTTGCTCCTTTGTAGGAAGAAACAGAAAGATAACCGCGCTTTCGTTCTCCTCGGTATAGCGATCATGTAACTTTTTCCTAAAAGCGAAAACGCGTGAAAGGTGAAAAACGTGAACTCGACGATTTGAGCGATCATGCAACTTCTCGAACAATGGAAATGGAAACATTTTTTTACGTGAAATTTTTCACTTTTCACGAGTTCACGCTAGGGGAATAGATACACGATCGATACCCTGAGAACAATGTAATCGATATCCCCCTGTCCCTCTCGCGCGAATTTCCTACGTTCACTTCCTCGCGGCCGATCAACGATTGCTTCTGCGAGAGAGAGAGAGAGAGATAGAGAGAGAGCCCGGAGGAGTCGTTGCTCGCGCTTGGCGTGTTTGCGGTTAAATTCTTAGACGATTCGAGGCTTCCCCACGCGCGTAGACAAACGTACACCTCGGCTTGGCTCGCGTGTTGACGTAACGTGACCGTCGTACGAGCGCGTCGCGCGTGTGGAATTTTTAGTTACTCTTCTTCCCTCGCGAGATTTGTCGTACAAATTTTCCGTGAGAGCCCGCTCTTCCGCGAAGCGGAGTGTTTGAGCTTTCGTCCACCACTTGGTGGACACGTGCGCCAACCGGGAGAGATATCCTCGACGAGAGGAGAGCTTCTACGACTCGGCTCGTGGTAGTAGCCAGCCCCCCCGTGCACACGTGGAGTCCCGTTTGAAGCCGAGCGAGCCGGTAACTATGTTAACCGCGTCAAGAAAACCGCAGTGTCATTCCGCCGTTGACATCCGCGCCGACCTGTTCGACGCTTCTGTAAACGATTTGGCCGAGGGAGAGGAAGAAAAAAGTCGAGGAAGAAAAGGAGAGGAATCTTCGGTGGCTGTTTGGCAGCAGCGTGGTAAAAAAATTGACGTTCGTCGTTAGAAAGAATAGTCGGTCCGTGACGCGCGGGAATTTCTCCTTAGCGTAGACCCGTAACTCGCATGAATAGGTAGATGTCGGAGGGATACCGGCGACTCGAGAAATTAATCGCCCGTGGGCCTCTCTCGTCCTGACTTATTAGCTTTCCGGTATCGGGATTCCGCCGCGGCGAATCTGGCGAGTCGATGAATAAGAATGGCGGGATTAGTTCTCACTCGGCTGGAAATATTCGGCAGGGGCAGATCAGTGCTCCATCACACGGGGGGAAATTCTCTGGCGCGACACGTGTATGATAATATTCAATTTATTTCGTCATGCCTTCGCGGCACTATCCCCGTAATTCGACGAAACGATGAGTGTGAAGAACTTTCTCTCTTCGCAACTGTGACGTGGAGTCTTTGAAAAAACCAACTCACATCTCGTACGCAAAGCATCGCGATCGAGCAGTCTGCGGTTGCTTTCTCACCGCAGGAGAACGATCGTTTTCCGCATCTACGCCCGCACACTAGTCGAAATCCCTCGTCGCGAGCCGTCGATCGCTCGTTAAAGTGCGGTCTCTCGCCTCTCCTCGGTGCGTTCTCCCTGAAGACCGTTCGCGCCGACCGGAACCCATTCGGAACGTATATACGAGAACGTGTTCGCGTCGTGGAGCCCGGAGCGGTTCCTTGTCAAGGAAGAGGTCCGCGGGCGAGAAAGAGATTTACCGCGGCCTCTGCGAGAGCGGCTGCTCCTCGGGGACCCTATTCTACGCCAATCGACTCTCGTTCTTCTTGGTGTCACGGCGCGCTCTCTCGCCGCGCCGGAGAGGAGTCGACTCTTACGCCACGCGTTGCCTTCATTACCATATCTCAGATGCAATCTGTTCCCGGGAATTAATGCACCGAGAGATATTCCCCGCCGTCTCTCGCGGGCCTCTCCCGCGAGCGAAACGTATCGCGCCGAGCCGCGCCGAGCTGCGCCGACGATGTCCGTCTCGCGGGTCGAAGGCGTGGTGCCGTCGTTGATTTCTCCTGGGGAGGAACGGGACAGGGTCTTTTCTCTCGCGCGCGTAAAGTTCGTTTGTTAACGTTAAGGGGATGTCGGAGCCGTGATTGTTACCAGCTTTCGTAGTTTGCGAATTTTTCTTACTCGGCTCTGCAGAATCGCAAATCCTTGTACAGCGTGAATGTACGTATGTTAATGCATGGCGTTGCAGCCCGTGTTACACGAGATGTAAGAGAACAATTTTTATAACTACCATTTTATATGGCATCTGCCGCTGACCCCGCATTCTATTTTCGCTTTATGTAAGACATTGAGAGTTTATATGCGCAAAGCGAAAGTTGACCGCCACACAGACCTGTGAGAATATCATGACACCGCCGGAAGATACAGTTTGGAAGATTAACTTTTAAAGAAATTTGTAAATTACGATTTGATTGCACCATATGCTGGAATATATCTGGTCGATAAGATAAAAAACAACACGTTCCGAGTAATCCGTTAGAGGTTTTTCTTTGTTTGATACCGACGTTTCGCGAACATTTCAGATGTATCGGGTCGTTCCTCCCTGATGAAGCGGATTGAAATGTTCGCGAAATGTCGGAATTAAACGAAGAAAAATCCACGTAGTTCAAACCCGGAAACCAAATCTAATATACATGGACACCGCGAAAGCCTAAAATATCAATCCGTTAGAGGTGTAAGGACTGTCTTACTATGTGTGAATGATCTGAATATGTATATACACACACAAGATGTATGTGCGTGCACACACACACATACACATTAACATGAAGTCAAATAGAACACCACTAACGCCTTTAACCTAGTATTAGCAAACTACCCACATACACAGCACACTATTCTTTTTTACCTACACTTTTAAACTTTTCACGGCACGACATGCCTTTAAGGAGTCACGCGGGCGAGATTAGTCGAACAAGATCACGCCGGGTTGGTACAGTGGCACGAAACACGAACGTCTCCTTATCGCGCTTGCGGTGAGCCGATTTGCAATAATAATTTTCCCTTCGTAGCTCCATCATCCGCGCGCAAGTCGCGGCGACCTTGTCTTATTGTCTCCCGTCGTCTCATTGTCCATTGTTGCATTGTTCCTGTCATTTTTCATTATTTGCATTCGGCATTTATCGCGCGAGTCGCGCAACCGCACGCTCGCGCATGGAGAGCGGCTAATTATCTATCTTCCAATCGACCATCAATTATCGCGTTCTGTATATATAATTGAGTATTCTTTAAATATGGTAAATCAACCTTTCCGAGACTCGAGCGGATTGTAGCAGGACTTTTAAAAGTCGCGACGCTTCTCCATGCTACCGCTGCCGTTGTTGCGACCTTCGTTCCTTCGCGCGGAACGTGAGGCGCGACGGTAATAAAGATAGCAAGATTATTGTCGTCGCGGACAAGATGAAATGACGAACAGACTTGCGGACGTGCCGACGGCGGCTTTACGCGAGGACACTTAGCAGTTCGGATTTTATTAACCGTGCATGTCGTCGAAGTACATACATCGCGCCTGCGACGAGGCGAATGTTCTCAGGATTTAGTTGGGAGGGAAAAAGTGGGAAAAAAAGAAAAGGAAAGGTGGAACTTTTACAACGCTGTGGATAGTAAACCTATTTTAATTATTCACCGCTACAACTTGACGTTACACAAGACAGATTTACAACGTGGAAACATATATTATGAATTTTTTTCGCGTTCTTTCCAACGCGAAACGAAGCGGTATCAAGTACTTTTGATCGCACCTGCCGCTCTCGTGGCCGCTAATTAATACTTCGGCCTGTTCCCTTTATTGCCGTTTAATTGGCGCACATTCTGCTCCCCGTTATCGCGCCCGATCTCGCACTGTCGGTGACGACAATTGGTCTCGTTTTTAAAAAAGGGCGACCCCGTCGTTGCAGGTTAAGACGGAACGACTCACGCCTGACAATAACTCGACGTCGTCGAGGAGCGTGACGCCTTCTTCGTCGAGTCATCCCGGTACGCCGCCAAATGCTACGCCCTTGGGTGGACCCGAGGGCCCGCCGCCACCCCATCATCTCAAGCACATGGAGCAGATGATGGGGCGAAACTACAGTGATTTCATGAGGAGCCTCGCCGCCAAGTACAACAACGCCAACCCCAACGAGTACGTAGCCACTTTGCCTTGCTCGGGTTATGCTCTCGCAGTATAGCGCGATTGATTTTGCAGTCGTAATTCCTAAGAAAAGGAAGTTGATTAAGGCTATTGTATTGGGTAAGCGGAACGGCTCGATTTCTTTACTTTCTTTGACGATAAACCAGACATCTTCTACGATATGAAATGTGAATCACGTCAGAAAGTTAGTAAAAAATGGCTTTGAAGTTGCTAAGACATCGGTTACTTGGCAAATGAATAACTTGTTTCCATTGAACGCCATGAAGTCATATTTGGCTCAAGAATTGAATTAAATTTTTCGCCTGACACATTATAATCAGGACAAGACTGTATCGATCCCTTGCGTTGACATTTAATTAGCGGACTCTGCGATTATAGCTGCAAATACCAAACATCTTTTGCTCCGGCCTCATTTCAAATTGAATGGAGCATTGTAGGATCGGCACGTGTGGGATCGGTAGACGCGTGGAAGCGCCTCTGCGCATCCCCGGCGCTTGATAGGGAGTTAATCGTCGGGATTCGATCGATTGTTTCAGTTACTTTAGCACACCAAGGAACGGTTATCCGCCGGGCTTGGACCCGAGGTTTCCGGCCTTCAAGACCGCGGCGACGCCGTTTGTCGGTCTGATGGCGCCTTTAGGCGCTCCGCAACCACCGACTGTCCCAACGACCTCGCCACTCTCGAACAAAGACCCGAAGGAGCAGAAGCAAGACAGCCTCTTCGGCAATCCCGTGTTCCCACCTATGATCGATATGTCTTCCACTCAAGCCCTCTTACACATGGTACGGACTGCCAATGCTGCTCAGAACGCTGCCGAGTTGGAGACATATCTGAAAGGTAAGTAAGTCGTAAGAATGCATTGCGTCTTTCCTCTCCATCTCTTTTCCTGCTTTATTCTTTTATCAATTTTATTTAAATCTTTTTCATTGAATTGAAAAGCGTTGGAAAAAAAATCAGAGTTTAATTATCGCGGAGAAGGCATTTGATTTGTTGCTCCATCGTATTCCAATATTTGGCGTATCGCCGAGGTGACTGCGAGTAAAAGCCAGACGTGTCGTGGCACTTGTTGACACAGGCGCAAACAAGAGAGACGCGGGAGTGACGAGTCCATTGGATCTTTCGAGCCCCGGTGGCTTCGCGCCTCGGAAACGACAGAGGACGGAAACGCGAAGATCCGAAAGCGTGTCTCCCAAACCGAAACCCACTGCGAGACCGACCACGCCGCCGCCCGTCAGGTGTCCATCGTTGTGCGGTCACATGCCCTGCGGTGACGGACAGGCGGTGAATCGTTGGACCATCGAGGACGTCGTCAACTACGTCTCGTCGATCGACATCTGCGCCGAATACGCCCAGGTTAGTGACTCAATCCCAGGACTTTCCTCTTTCATATGCGATGCGGTTTTCCGCACGAGAAACCGCCGCGGAGTTTGCGTCATTGTTTGCGTTCAAGCAAGGCGAGCGAGTTTCCGAACGCCTCCATTGAGGCGCACGACAAAGCGCGGCAATTATTCCTCCCCTCAAATCTCGTCGTGGCGATTTTATCCGGCAGAAGGAGATCATTATGTGGGGAAGACCGCGTGGGAGAAGCTCCCATGTGGCAACGATCCGACGATTCGTTCAGTCGTTAAAACAGACAAGCCAGTCTCTAACTCGGCCAACTCTGTTCGGTTGCGCGTGAGTCACGTACGGATAACACGTACTACTTTTAATTGCTTTTGAAAGTCGACCCGGTAATGAAGCGAGCGCAAAACGAGCGCCATTCGGTCCGTCGCGCAATACCTTGCCGACTCCCACACGTCAACGAGGCAACGAGACCTGAATGCTTCGAATGACCTGACATCAGTCAATCCGGACAGTCTAGCATCGGGTAGTAGAGAGAGACAGAGAAAGAGAGACGGCTCGCCAGCTAGGAGAATTCTGTAATGACCCCTCGGAGCTAACGTCGACCCTCCACCCCCTCTCTAGTTCGCCTCACCTATACTTTCTCCCTCCTCCTTCCTCCCACCGTCTCACTCTATCTCTCTCTTTTCCCGGGGCAAAACGCGCCCGCGAACGCGATCTCGTCGCTTGCAACAACACACACACACACACGTAGTTTTTATGGATCATTTAATGTTCTCTCCTGCTCCGGGAGGCTGCGGGCGTGGTTGTGCGCGAGTGGCTTTTTCGAGTGTCCGCTAAAATTATCCGCGATCATGCTCATCCGTCCACTTAGAAGCGCACCATTTCGCCTAGCGGTAACGACCTCTTGTCGTTAAACTAGGGCGCGGTCCACTTTCTCGACGCGGGGACTCCTCCTTCACTACCACCACCTTCACCTCTTCCTCCTTCTCTATCAGTCCCCACCCGCAATCGTTCGGGAGATGAATGGTTTCATAAAATTCGCGATAAAACGGCGAGCCTTAATTATCGGGGCTGTGCCGCCTGGTAGACGCAAATTGATTAATTACAGATAACCCGACACGCTTATCTTCCGTATAAGATGTATGTATATAAAGTATATGTGTATAAAGATGTACACGCGATACGATCTTCCATGCTCGGCGAATCGGCGGTGTCACGAGCGCGGCGTGCAGATCCGCGCCACTCCTCGGCGGCTTCGTGACAGAAGTTATTCCTCCGGCTGTCACATCGCTCACTCACACCTGACAAAGAGCAAGAGCCATGACTCCGCGCCGCGTCGCGCCGCTCGAAAAATTCCCCATCCGTGTCACGAGTCGCAATTTCCTCTCACTTCACTTTGGGCAGCCGCGGTTTCGCAACGAAAAATTAAGAGCCGGAGTGCGCGGTCTCTCTCTCTTGCTCCAGAACGAGCGCGACGATAAGCGGCGTAAATGTCGATGACGGGCGCTTCATAAATTTCTCGCTCGGCGACTGGACGTGTCGTCCACTTGTCGCGACACACTTTACCGGCCTTAACGAAGGCGGCCTGTATCGATATCAAAGTTGCACGAACTTAAATTCGATCACGTCGCGATAACGCACGCCACGACTCTCGGCGGAGAGCTCGTCATCGCGCTGGGAACGCGCGTTTCTCGCGAGGTATCTCCTTCGCGAGATAAGAATCCGGTGTCGTGCGAAACGTCGTCTCGGTCTCTGTCGCGGGTATCTCCTCGCATGTAAAGTGCATGGGGCCGCTTCGGAGCGGTATTCTCCGCGGCCACGGCTGGTGATGGTGATGGTGGTGATGGTGGTGGTGTCCGCCGCGGAAGAGGAGCCGGTCCTTGAGTCCCTTACCTGCGGTATACACTCGTGGCTGGCCCTCGTCATTCTTGAATCGAGTCGACGGCTGATCGAAGCACTCGAGGACCCTGGTAGTCTCCCTCTTTCTCCCTCTCCCTCCTCTCTCGCCGGCGTTCGATTACATTCGAGTATTCATGAATATGCATGACGCGAGGTGGGCGCCCGCGCAAAAATTTACGGCCCTGACAGTCTGACGTTTCGAGGACCGCGCGCGCGACTACTACTGCGCGCTCCTCGCTCCTCTTCGATCCTCTTCGCGCGCTCGCGCGATCGGGGCCTAACGATAGCCGAGGATAATCGAAACTGACAGGCCTCCGGGGGCCCCGCTACATTTCTCGAGGATCAACGTTCGAGAGGAAGCCCCGCTAAACGTCGTTCGCTCGCCTGTTGCGAACGCGTCGTGGAAGACGCGATAACGATTCCCGCGAGTGGCTCTCGTGAATATTTCCTCGATATTAAAGGCAGGTGCGCAGGTGTGCGTGTATCATGACGAATGTTTCCTCTTCGCGCTACAAGATCGATTCTGTATCGCGACGGGGTCGCGATAATTAATTCCGACGGCCGCCAATTTATGGGGGGCCGCGTTTGTTCGCTGTAAATTCGATTTAATGCGAATGCAACGACGACGACGAGCTCTCTCTCCCTCTCTCTCTCTCTCTCGCTCGTCCGATCTCCTCTTTGCGGCCGAACGCGGCGATCACGCGAATACGCAATATCGGGTCATTAAAACGCGCACAGGCGAAACCCAAATAAATCGCTCGGGATTCATAAAGCGCGGCCGTCGTAATATTCTCGGTAACACGCCGGGGCCTCGTCGCCGCGCGACGATCGTCATTTACATCGGTATCCCATCTTCCGCGCGTTTCGAGACTCGTCGTCGAATCACCGCGATGAATTTCGAGTGCGAGGTGCGATCTCCCGACGCGGCGAATAAGGCGGACGGATCCCCTGGGAATTACGGTCGATTCTAATCTCTTTCTCGCGCAAGAATACCGCGAACCGATCGGCGACGGCGAAGAAGAGGCGCGATCCCTCCGTGTAGATCAGCTCGAATTATGGCGGCGATCCTTATCCGGATCTGCCGCGCATTATCGTGGATCGTGCGCTCACTCTCGTTCGACGGTGCGAAGCACCGTCCCGGGGAAGAGAAGAAAGGAAGAAAGGAAAACGCGGGACGATTAGGGCAAAACATCGAATTATTGACATCCCCTTAGACGTTCTAGGAAAAACCTGGTCTTTCTTGCGACCATCCGTTGTGAAGATCTCTTTTGGAATATCATAGAATGCAGGCAAGAAGCTTAACCGCAATGCGGCACTTTGAGAAAAATCTTTGGTATTTGTTACTGTACAATCACATAAAGAGAAATAATTATAAATTATGGTGAAGAGAGGAGAAAACATTTTTTTTTATTAAATTCTGCTGTAATGTGAGTAATAATAATCTTATGTCACTACTGCCGTTTCCGTGTTAAAACAGGCCAGAAATGACTATAATTTGCGTTAGATCAATTTTTTCTCTCAGTGTATTCGCAAGAAAAACCAAGTTTTTCCAGAGTATCGAGGACTAGTGCTCGATTAAATCTGAACCTATGTTTAAGTCTATCTGAATAGAGTTTAAACTCAGATTAAGATCCAATTCACGCTGGTAAAAACGGACATTAGGATGATGCCAGTAACTGAAGTGTTTTACCTTACTGTGGCGACAATCAATTAACACCGCGAATCGATCGACGTAACGGAGACCATCGCGGTTTGCTCCCTCGTAATCGACGAAAGACAAACGTTTCTTTCTCCTTGCGCTCACTCGCACGCCGAAGACACCGGTGAGGTCCTCTCGATTCCTCTCGATTGCACAAGCAACTTGGGTCTCCCAACCCAAGTACGGCGAACCCCTTTCATCGCTCGTTCGCGCTAACAACGCTCGCGTTCGCATCAAAGCAGCGCGCTTCGCAATCGGGACGAGGCGGCGATGGGATCGAGCCGATGGATGGATCTTTCCCTAACTGAGAGCGTTACACTACGCAAAGGAGCGCGGACTTTCTAACGATTCGGCGCGAGGCATGATCTGACCCAGGTTGACCTCTCTCTTTCTCTGTCTTTCTTCCTCTCTCTCTCTCTCTCTCTCTCTCTCTCTATCTATCTATCTATCTCTCTATACCTCGTTCGCCGGCTGGAGTGTGTAACGTGTAGCACCTTCACACGCACACGAGCGAGCACACCACTGACGTGGCCGGTCAATTAATCATTAATAGGCGCTAATACCCGCCGCGTATCGCGTCGATTACGGACGTGCGCGTCGAATAATGCTCGGACGCGCGCGCTCCGGGATCGTTCCAGATTCCCGCCGCCACGAGGCCGAAACGCTTCCTTCTACGTCGATCAATCTATAACCGCGGCCGCGGCGTAGGAACGCGCTTGATTTGCGCCGAGGGTTGCCCCGACACCGACGTCGGATGTGTTTGGGAAAGGATTGTATGATGTTTCTATGATGGATGATCGATGAAATTACGAATCGTTAAAAATGACGTATCGCGCAGATCGGTCGCTGTCCGGCACAACTCGCTCCGGACTGGTAAGGTAACCAGCATCGATGCCTGGACAATAACAACACTGGTATCCAACTCTGGACATTTTTATTGCTTTAAATACGAATGTTGAAACTCTTAATGCAGTGAGAATATGCATGTACATATTCTACATTGAAAGTTCAAGTATTCGTATCTAGAGAGACAACAGAAGTGTTCAGAGTTGTGTAACAGCGTGTTGTTAATATCCAAACGTTGATACTTTTACCTTACACGTCGCTGGCCGCAGACACCGAATATCTCGAGTTCCCCGATTTTCGAGTCTTCGCCGGCGATCACATCCGACGGCTTCGAAATAGAGGAACCTGTCGAACGAAACGGCTCGCTTAGCCGATATATAAAAGGTCCTAGGTAACTCTTCTCTCTCAATTAATGTAATCTTCTCCCCGATATGCGCGGTCGTGTGTAACCTCTTTTTTTCCTCCTCTCTCCAAGGAGAGCAACGTGTAATTTAACGATAAAAGCGGTCTAACGAATTAATTAAGTTTATTAGGCGCGTTCATCGAAGGCGCGCACGCGTTGGTTTTAGACGGCGATACCGCGGCGATCGCGGCCGAGGAGGTAGGTGCCTTTACGCGTTGATTGTACGGTAGAACTCGTGGCTAAGCGTCCGTAATGATACCTCCGCGCGCAGTTGTACACGGGCATTTACACTATTTACGAAATTAATGATGAAAAGCGTGCCGACCAACACTAACGCGAACCACTCGCTCATTCGCGTGCACCGTTCCGGATACCTCGATGTGATTGCAGACATGGCGACGGTCTTCCGCTCGACGCGATGTCGATGAATCGCGCTGATAATTTAATGGAACGACCGATTTGCACGTCGGCATGAATATTAGAAAGCGATATGCGGCGTGGAAAAAGGCGACGGAATTACGACGCCCGACGATTCGCATTTATCTCACTTTTACGGCTGTCGTTACGACAGATAAATTTTTTTCTCGTGAAATGACACATAATAGTGTGTGACAGATTGGAAGATTATTCTAGCGGAAAATGATCCCCTGAGATTTCTTCATCTTCTCTCTTCTTATTTCAGTGGAAAGGCTTCTCCGATATCATTATTTGAATACTCGTCAAAATTGTCCATGAATTCCTATCATCCACGAATGTCCATTAAACTTTCAATACAACGGAAATCGATGAAAATATGAGAAAAATCGGCCGATTGATATCGCGCGTTCGGTATCGTTTTGAATGTAGCGTCATCCGAAGAATGCACGTGGTGCAGCTCACGCAATTATTTAACGATTAAAGATGCGCGTCTCTGTTCGAATTCGCTACAGCGCACGCGAATCGTGCACAGAAAGGCCCCTCTATATCGCGAGCGGCAGCTGAAGCGCGTCCGGCGAGGTTTCCGCGGAATCTTTGCGACTCGTCGATCGATTTAATGACCGGCCACGTGGTCAGCGGCTGTCTAATCGCCAGAACGTTAATTAACCTCGAGGGGCCACGTGCGCGCTTTCTCTCGCGCCACGTGCGATACGTGCGGGCGCGCATAGGCAATCTTGCGCATAGCCGCGCACGTGAATGCGAACTCGCAGAGAGGAAGAGAGAGAGAGAGAGAGGGAGGGGGGAGAACACGTACGTCCTGGGACTTAGCCGGACCCAACACCGTTTTTCCAGGCTCGACAGGCCGCTACCGTGCGCTCGAGCACGAAGCGTGTACGCCGATAACCGCAAGCGGGCCCTCGGTCTCTATCTCGTATTCTGTCATTTACGAATAGAAACGTTCCGAGACGTGTTCATCGGTGCCGAGTTTAATTAGCGACGACGAGTAAGGCGGGCAGCGATCGTTGCGCCTTCAGTCGTTCCTGTTCTCTCGCCTCCATGAATCGACTCGGTCATAATTCGAGAAGAATATCCAAAATTCATGGTTACATAATTCTTCCAATTACCACATTGACACGAAGAAAACATTGTACTAAAAGGCACAAAAAATTTTTGTAATTTTGGACCATATGGAATTATGACTGAAATGCATCAGTTGAAAAATTGTATGCACGTTTGACTTTTTACTAGAAAATTATTTTGGTTACTTGAATATTTTTCGTATCGTATACACCAGTGGTAGATTGTCGGATTTACTATTTAGTAATTTATACTACGATCTCCGTATTGTCCAATTTCACAAAAAGTGAAAATCGTAAAGAGAAATACAAGTTTGACAGCAATTTTTTCTGCAATATCTTCTCCGTGTGTTTAGCACTTTTATGATAGCGTTGAAGGAGCGGCGCGATTTCGTCTGTCTGCCCGATCGATTCGGACGATTTATCGAGATATACGTGTCGCACAAGGAGAATACGCCAACGTTGATCACGAGATTGCATGATTATTAAGAATTCAATGACCGCGTTGCAACTGTTCGGTCATTCCGCGCATCACGAGCTATTACGCGATCCAAGTGATATAACATTACGTTGCCTCAGCTTGTCCACGCTCTCGCGTACGTCCCATTTTACCGTGTCTGTCCTTCCTTCCTTCCACTCGGCCTCGCGCGCTCTCTTTTCCCCGGGTTTGCGCGTAGCGTAGGTACGCGATCGTTACGATCCGGCGCAGCGAGCTTGCGAGCTATCACTCACGTTCCCCACGTCGCCGGCCGTCGAAGCCCCCGGCCTCGACATCGGGTTACCACATATTCCCGACTAGTTAAGGCTGCCCGCATCCCACACGCCGTTACGTATGGACATTGTAATCTCCAGGCGGTCGCTAACAACGAGAGAAAGACAGTGTACGAAGCGGCGCGCGCGGTACATCGACAGCCGTTCGATCGTTCGCTTGCTCGCTCGCTCGTATGCTCGCCGAAGTCGGGCTGTAATCAACGTCTTATTGGATCCAACGGCGTGTCTTCGGCCCATAACTCTCGTCTGGCCTTCTACAGCGACCGTACGGATATACGGATATCTCTTCCGGCTACCGCTCTCGTTAGCGCACGAACAATGTCGCGAGTGATTGAATTAGGGATAATGATCCGTGTCACGGCGGTTGAGTCGTCCGCCGCGAAAGTATCAGTTTTCCGTCGTCGTTGTCATCATCAATGGCCGCGTTCAGTAGAACAAGTGATCAGTAAGCGCTCAGTGAGCTCTTGCATCTGATTGGAATATAGTTGAAGATCTAAAAGAATATGCCAAATCATATACAAGAGCTCCCTGAGCGCTTACTGATCACTTGTTCTACTGAACGCGGCCAATGTCCTCTGCGCCGCGCTCGAAATAATCCACGATAATACCGATTAATATCGTGTTGCACTCGGAACCGTCGACAAATTTGACCAAATGGGGTGACACAAAAGTAAACGTAATTAAACACGGGTGAGATTTATTTCTCAAACGTTCTCCAACAAAAAAAATATACGCCTCGTTCTTTTCATTATAATTTTCTTCAACGTCTTTGAATCGCAGAAACATTAATTTACATATACAACATAGAATGTCTGTCTGTCTGTTCACTTCTAAACCCTTTGACTGGTTTAGGTTAAATTTTGCATAATTGCTCTCTAGTTTCAACTAATAAATTCATATTCCTCAATGTTTTTTATATCGATTAAAAAAAGGCATTGAATTTTGATTATTTTTACGTAACTTATGATTAAATACGCTGGGTAAAATTTACCCGTATTTATGGTTTACGTAACTTGTTTTGATGTTTAGGCTTCTAGAGTTAATCGAACGTAATGGTAAAACGTAAAAACGTAACCGTGAATTAACTCGTGATTGACTCGGCCAATCGATGTTAAACGAGTCTAGATTGAGCAGCAACGTCGATATCTGTTTGAGTCTCTCGCGGAACGTCATAATATTTCTGCGGAATTAAAGAGCGCGATCAGTCACAGATCATATCGATTATGTCCGAGCGATCACGTCCTGATGCCGTCGGTTCATCGAGATGAAAGATCCCGGCAAACTCAGGATGTCTCGGCGTGAAATCGCCGACGCCGCCGATTGATTCCCGCACGGCTCGTTAGGGTATGACTAATTACGGCTCGTTATAGGTCAATGCTTAATTACACCGCGGGCGAGATTCCACCTCCGCTTTCGGCCTTATCGCCTTCGTGATCTTAGAAGCGGCAACAGGTTCTGCCCCCGCCGTCTTTCGCGGCGAGCCCGCCGTGATTTTATGCACGAACACCATAATTCTTGCTCCGAATATCGTTGAACCGCCGCGACCTCCGTGCATTCATGTGTCACGAGCGGCGTAACGAGAATTGCCAATTTATATTTATACATGCACACGCGTTCCGGCCGTGTATCGCCGGCGTACGAGCCTAATTAATCGAGCGGTGAACGAAATTAATGCGTCCGCTAAATTTCAAGCTTGCACGAGCTGGTCTCTAGGTTGACATTACGATCGGCGTGAGATAGAGAGAAAGAGAGAAAGAAGAAAGGAACGAGCATGTCGAAGAATATTAATGAATGGGCAAGGAGAGAGACAGAATGACAGGAGAGAGAGAGAGACAGAAATATCGATCTCGGCATTAAATGCGCCGCGTTGTTTTCGCGCAATTTGTGAGAAATATGGGTTAGCCTTGGGAGAAACATCTCCGACTAGGAAGCGAATCGTGAGTTTTTTTGCTCCGTTGCGTGAACGCGAGCATAAAGTAGCATCGGCATCGGTCCTTAAATGGCATGTCCTTGCATCCTCGCTGCTACACGGATGCACGCTCTCGGTTTCATTAAATTCCCACTCGCCGTGCTTCACCCCAGACATCTTTAGCCGCTTGCACAAGCACGTACGATCGTAGGCACGCTCATCCGCATTTTCACAAAGGAGAGAGAGAGAGAGAGAGAGAGTGAGAGAAACGCGACGAGCCTCCGCGGTTTTTTTCCGCGCGGGGATATTCCAATGCGTTCTCTGCTACTCGCGGTATTCAATTTTAATAAGACACGACGGATCCTTATTTATATTCAGCTTCTCCTCTTACTTCACCGACGTCTAGACGTCGATATCTCTTCAATGTGAACACAATTTTTCTCAGTTTTTCAATTCTACATTATTTTTCTGACTGTTCGCTGCTATAGCTTATCAGTGGAAAAAATTGATGAGATCTTTACTTATGTCTAACATTTCTTCTTACTTCGTTGACGTTGACGTTCAGATATTTCTTCAATGCGACGCATTTCCCTTTTAATGTCAGCTTCTCAATTTTAAATTTTATTGCTTGCTGCCACGTAAGTCATCCATGGAAAAAATCGCAACCAGGTCTTCTATTTTGATCTAACATCTCTTTTTTCACTTCGTTGACGTCGACATTTCGACATCTCTTCAACGTGACATTTCATTTTTCATGTCACAGTTCCTCACCTTTAAATTATATTTCTGACTGTTCGCGTCGCCATGACTTGTCCATGAAAAAAAAATCGCGATGAGAATTTACGCGACTACATTTGTCGACAGACATTCTCATTACACCGCGCACGTTCCCTCAGTCTCGTGAAAATCCACTTTGCCGTTCATGTTCGCATTCAAAAAACTTTCCCACCCATTTACCACCCGCATATGTGAGAAGCGTACGCGCACTTTACGCACCTTACATGCCCATGCCGCGTTTCCCCGGCGCGGATTCGCTTCGCCTCGCTCGCCACGTATCTTGTTATCGTTTAAGAGGCTGATTACGAAACGCGGTAGGCGCGCGCGCGGGCCGCTTTGAAGAGATGATTGCGCGATGATGAGGTCTGGAATCACGAAACATCGGCGACGTGGTCGTCACGGCCGTCGTCTCTCTCCCTTTCTCTCTCTCTCTCTCTCTCTCTCTCTCCCTCGACGTACTCTCGACTCCTCGTCGAGTTGTGCGGCGGTCTGATGAATGGCCGGCCGACCCTCTGTTCTCTCTTCCACCCGCTTTCTCTGCAACTCCGCGATCCTCCTCCCTCGTAATCGTCCGGGTGACAGATCTAGGTTGCTGGCACTCTTACGTCACCCGGTGCACGCGCGCACCCGCGCTACCTTTGTCGGAAAAAGAGAGAAAGAGAAAGAGAGAGGCGGAAAGAGATCGTGAGGGCCGCTCTGCCTCCTGCGGGAACGCGGGCTCGCGTTGCCCGCGGGACCGTCCGCGCACCACGTGGGCCATCTCGCTCGATTCACGTCGATCATCGTCAAGGAAGTGCCGCGCGCGAACGGCGCTGCGCGGGTTGCTCTCACCTTTCCCCGGCGTGCACTTACGACACGCTCGTTACGGTCTCGTCGTCGCGCGACCTGGAGGTTTCGCTCTTAAGGTAGCTCTTCTCCACACGGCTGTGACGTTCTCGCGCCGATCACTCGATCGATCTTAAGTCTCGCAGCTTTGTCCTCGTGGCGGAAGCTTTGTTAGCGCGGGAAAAGTCGCGTTGCATGGAGAAAAGAGACGTGCGTCTGTCCGCGTCTCTCCGCGGCTGTAGAATCGTAAAGAGAGACTCCCGCAGCTCATCGATCGCCGCTGGAATCAAACGCGCTAGAAACTCGCGGCAAACGAACGGGCGTTTTCCTTTAAAGGGCCCGCGCGCTCGTCTTACCCGGCCACGTCCATCCTTCCTCTTTGCCGTGCTGAAACGCGTCTCGCGGTGCATCCACGTCCTGCTCGTCCCGTTCCTGCTCTCGTCCGCGCTCTCGGACATCATAGACAGCTGGTATCTTTATCGTATCGATTCGGCTGACAAACTGGAGGATACCGCAAGACGAATAGCCGATCTGCATGAGGTATGGAGTCGTGCGCGTTACGATTAGTCAGGAAGACTCGGAGTCTTCTCGTGCTCTAATGGGCATCGTTAGCCGTTCGGGTAAAGGAGAGAAGGAGCGTGTCGGTACGCGGCCCGGGATATCTCAGAGGCCGCGCTCTACCTTACCTCTAACTCGGCTTACTAACGTCTAGCGCGACGACACGCCGTAAGGTCTGACGAGAAAGAGAGAGAGAAAGAGAGACGAATGGCGAAGACGTCTTCTCGAACGGTCGTCGTTACGTGTGTACATGTATACGCGTATCTGTTTGTCTGTCTGTCTTCTGTGTGCACATAGTCGCGCGTGTTCTGGCAGCGAGCGCGGGTAAAGAGTGTCCCGGCTAATCGTCCCACGATCGTCATCCGCGAGACTTTTACCCCCTTTCATGGCAACGCCAATGGAATATATGGCGAACGAGGAAGCTGTTGGTCCCGATGAGAGAACGATGCGACGAGACGTTTAATGAGCGCCGGCTCAACTACCCGGCTTCTTGTTACGTCCCCTGGAATCCGCGCTATTCCCTATACTTCTTTTTTTTCCGCTCTCGCGGTTTGATAACGGCGGCGTGCGATCGCGACCGATCAAATGCTGTTACGTGAGATCCTCCTTTTCTCCGCGCCGCGGACTTGGTCATAGTTTCATGGCAGACACAAGCGAGTGTAATTAATCGCGACGAAGAGGCGCGAAGTCAAACAGCTCGAGTCGTTATCTCTCAACTCATTAAAGGACATAATTATGTTTTTAAGGTTATTTAACTAATTGATTACTGTGTTTGTCTCGTGGATCTTTTAGATTGATATCAAAACTATTTTTTGTAAGAGATAAATGCAACTGGGAGTTGGATATTCTTTGGAAACGCGTAAAAATCAAATCGCATATTAATCGAATAATGTTATTCAGTGAAAAAGAAACGATCCATAAGTGGGACACTGGTCGCTGATTGAGAGTGAGTTTTCTATATTTGCTTGAAGATTTGCCCAAGATGTACACACACACACGCGCGCGCGCGCGATGTCGTAAGCTCTTCCCGAGTTTGCCAGTATCGCGAAGGAGTAATCGCGGTCGTCAAAATGCGCCGTCGTCTTCGGCATTCTCCTTCTTTCCTGCGACCTGTCGTTACACCCGAGAGAGACCGAAGAAGTGGGTCGTGGTACGGGCGCGGTAGCCAGTCACGGCGAAGGTGAGGCTAGGTGGGGTACGCACGATCTCATTCCTTGCACGAGGCTAATGATAATTAATCCACCAGGGACCGTTCCTTTCAGCCTGACCACGCCGGTCAACGTCGGGGCGCCGTGGGTCGGCTGGTCGTGTTGTTCATATCTCGTCCAGCCTCGTACCAGCTTTCTTCCTCCTCCGCTTCCACCTCCTCCGCCGCCGCCGTCTCCACCTTGCTTATAGCTCTACGCCGCTCTTTTCTTCCCATTAACCAATTAATAACGTCACCTAGCCCGGCGTTACCGTTCCGGCTCTCCTCGCCGCGTTGACCCTGACAAACGGTACCTGCGGAGCGGCGTTCGGGTTCGAAGAACCCTCCGGCGCGGGTTAGGCGATTATAACCCTCGGGGACGTTGTAATCCTCGCCTCGTTGGGAAATCGCCAGATCGTATTAGAGATTAAACGCGGGAGATCTTATCGGACGCGTTGCGTTACGATTACGCAAGAATCGCCGGTTACATTGTGGAGTGTACATATGCGTGCGTCTATGATTCGCACAATAATCGACTGGGAAAAAATGCGTTCTGCAGTTAAGCGGATTCCTTTCGCGCGCGAGAAACCTTCATTGTCCATTGGTTACGCCCGAAGGCGTTTTATCATTGAAAACGCGGAGGAACGGGCTCGAATAATAATCGCACCTCGCGCGAAAGGAGATCTCGTTCGAGCCTTTGGGTCGAACTTCCACTCTCCGCCCGGTTTCTCCCTCGACCAAGTTTACCGTTACCGTGGAATAAATATTAGCCGCGCGCCCGTCGATTAATAATATCTCGGGCCGCGCACACACTCCGCTGTGTACGCGGAGTGTGTGCGCGATTAAAATCCCTCTGGTCGCGCGCGTAGAAGTCGAGCGGGCGAGCAGCTCCTCGCGCGTCGAGAGCGCCGCGAAACAATTTCCCCGCAACACGCCTCGGGCGCAAGCGATAGCGTTGCGCGATAGCGAACAGTCATTAATAGATTACAACTGTATCTTTCTGAGCGCGGATCGAAGGTGATAGGTGTCTGCTCGGTAAGCGGCCGACGTCGCGCGCGATCGCCTCCGTCGTCCCGCCTCTCTCGCTCCCGCACTCGCTCGCAGCGCGCCTCGTGAGATTATCGCGAGCGGTAATGTCACGCTCTCGGCGCGGTGACTGCACAATTAACTCGCGTTACCCGCGATCCGACGTCTTTTTACATATGCAATTTTCTGCGAGGAATTTTCCCGCGATCGTGGGACGAGCCGCGTGAGAGCGAGAGGAAGAGACAAGCGCGAGCAAGAGAGACCGTGTTGCCGCGTGTTAACATAATTATTACGTTCCCTTTTATCGTCTCTCACTTATTGCACCTTTCGTCGCCCGCGCGGACGCACCTTTGCACCGATGCACGTCGCGCTGAGATAAGAGCTAGGTAATCGCGCTTGATAAGCACGAACGAGCGTATTTCACATTTTACGTGGCTCCGCGCGATAATAGTCAAGAGACAATTGGTTGTAAAACAAGTAATTATTGTTTAAGAGATTAGAGTCGAACAGGTCTTCTCTAAGCGCGTTCCCTTGTTCGCGACTCGCCGATGTGTGTGTGTGTGTGTGTGTGTGTGTGTGTGTGTGTGTGTGTGTGTGTGTGTGTGTGTGTG
>NW_022639508.1:408628-410037 GCF_010583005.1 Odontomachus brunneus | reverse complement strand
TGTGTGTGTGTGTGTGTGTGTGTGTGTGTGTGTGTGTGTGTGTGTGTGTGTGTGTGTGTGTGTGCTCGTGTAGACACGATTGCTTCGTAAAGCGTGATTTTTGACGATGCACGACAGATCGCGTTTAAATATCTCTCTATCGCGCGGGGAATCTCTGGCAGATTATTAATCTCCGTCCGACGTGTACACGTTCTCGAATCGCGGCGGGGTTAAGGCGCGACCGCTGCCTCACGACGAGGATCGATCATACCGCGCGATTTTGCTAATTACACAACCGCGTCAAGTCGGCCAGAGTTAAATAATCGGTGCGCCAAATGCGAGGGCAGGAGCCGACGCGAGCGACAAAGGATACGCTTACCTCGTATATGCGCTGTTAAGTACTCGTCGGCCGAATGTCGCGTCGGGAGACTCGCTCGTCTAATTACGGGGAATTATACACGCTCTCGCGTGTCGTCGCGTCGCGATCGCGCAAGATGCAACAACGGTCGTCGCGTGTGTGCGACGTGTCTCGTACGTGTATGCACGTATTTACACCGAGGTGTCCCGTTCCTCCGCGCCGCGCAGGATCACGCTCCTCTCTGTTCTTCGTCGCACGATCGCTCTCTCGTGCACACCGCGCGCATCGCGTACGACCGGTGTTCGCCGCTGGTAGTACACATTGTCATAAGCGGGCCCGGAGCACCTCGCTCCGTCCCGAATGGATGGCCTCTCCGCCTCTCTCCGAGTGTGCCTAAGATTTATTGCCCCGCGAGAGCTGTAGAGACTTTCCCAGAGAGACGTAACCGGACCAAAGAGAACGGACGAGAGAGAAAGAGAGAGATGGGCCCTCTTTGTTCTCGCTCTCCCCATCTCTGAGCTCGTCCGTCGAGTTGTCGCGCTCCTCGTTACGCGGATTCCGCCGCGCGTGTTTACGGCGCGAGATTTATTATTAGCTTGAAAACGAGCGCGCGCGGGCCTAAGAAAATGGCACTCGCGCGCGCGCGTGTATCCTCCACCTTCTCCTCCACTCCTCCTGTTTCTCTCGCCCGCTGCTCTCTGCGGAGGCCTCTTCTGCGGAGGCGAGATCTTGGCGACTCGAGAGCAGTCGCGAACGCTGCGCTACGCAGACGCTAATGGCACCTCGTCAGGCGGTCGATCGAGTGCGCTTAACTGCAGAAATTTTCCTTGGCCGCCGCCGCCGCCGCCGCCGCCGCTGCGATTCGACAGTCGCGATCGTGATTTAGAGAGGGATAATCATCGCGTCGGGATTTGTTAATTCGGATTATTCGCGCGGCTCTTAACGCTCGGCGCTTAGCGAGCAAATGATGATTAATGACCGCCGACAGCACCAGCACCAGTCGTGAATATTCAAATATAGAACGTCTATTCACGATCCCCATCAACGTCGTGATTTTTCGCTCATATCGAGC
>NW_022639508.1:407818-408528 GCF_010583005.1 Odontomachus brunneus | reverse complement strand
AGAGAGAGAGAGAGAGAGAGAGAGAGAGAGAGAGAGAGAACGCCCGGGCCGGCGACAGCGCGCGGCGATGCCGCTGCTTTTGTCTTTGTGTCGCATGCATTGCGTCGACACATTGTTTGCTAACTCCTCGAAATTATGGAAATGATGTGTATGAGATGAGAATACGAAAATCGTAATTAAATTAAATAGATAATTATTTGCGGTTTATATTGCCTCGTTTTTACATCAGCCGACAACGCGCGATATCATCTTCCGCCGCGAAATTAGTTTTCGTTCGGGACATGAGCGAATCGAAAATGCATGTACAGGGTGTGGTATAATTCGATGCTCTATGTTCTTTTTGGTCTTCGCCTACGCTCAAAAAAATGTTTTACTAGTACAGATAGGATTTTAAATGTCACAGTAATAATTGTCGTCGTTTTTTTGTATCTGCTAGAAAAGCGTCTATAATACACAAAATTTATAGCAACAGGAGCAATAGTATTTTAGCAATATATAAATTTAAATGCTATTACCAATTGGTCATAATTATGCAAGAATGATCCAACCCACAAAATTATGACTTTCGAGTTTTATATTACCAATAGTTAGTTCATACGTTTTTCTGCATAAAAAAATCCAAGCTTTATGGGTCTGAAATTAATTAAAAGACAGTTTTTATTTTCTACTAGTTGCATCATTTTTTACTAGTGTGGTTCAAAGAAGAAAAT
>NW_022639508.1:380851-407806 GCF_010583005.1 Odontomachus brunneus | reverse complement strand
GAGAGAGAGAGAGAGAGAGAGAGAGAGAGAGAGAGAGAGAGAGAGAGAGCCGGTCAATACCGCCACGAACCTATTAGCGGGAACACAATCGCGACTTGACAATCGGCGCGAGATACTCGGAGGGGAAAAGGGGGGAAGAAATGTGGCCGTCGATTATATCACTGAAAGAACATCACGGTATCGCACGCTTGAAGTCCGTCGTCGTGATGATTGCCCCCGATCGAGCCTGCGGATTTCAATCTTCGGCGGGCGGGAAGAACGGTCCCTCGGAGCGACGTTTTGTAGGCTCGCCGATTCGCCGTAGCAACGATCGGTTGCGTGATTTATTTTTGGAAATAGCTCCGGCTCTCGTAGATAAGAGAGCTGAGGGGCAGAGAAGCGCGCGCGGATCTCCGAGAATCCCCGTGGCCGAGAGGAACGTCTAGGTCGCGCGTATTTTAGGAGGGCCTGAAAACCGGTCCCTTCTGCGCGCACCTTTCGCTCTTTTCCCCAAGCGGGAAGGGCCGCGGTGGCTTGTCTCGTCTCCACTCCGAAGATAATGAAATGATTTAACGGAGGGCCGATCGTCGAAGCGGAAGATTTACTGTCGCTGTTGACCTTGTCGCGCTCTCGCCCTCGCTGGACTGTCTTCTATCTGGCGACCAAGAATGCCGTCGCGTACACGACACCATACGAAGTGCGTGTCCGCGTGGTTGTCCGAACGAAATATCTCGCACGGTGCGGAAGAAACAGGTCCATTAGCGTAATTGAATTCTCTATTACCTGAGAATCAAATAAAAAACTCGGTTGTAGGAGAGATTCCTGCAGGAGGTTTCTATTTAGTCAATTGCTCCCAGCTTAAACGTAACCGAGCTTTAATGACCTCAATCGAAATTTTTCTTTCGTGTAGAATAAAAGTTTCAATCCCCAAGCCTTGGGAACTTCTTATTGTTTCAGTCTTTAGGAATATTTAAACGTTCAACGTGAAGAATATGTTCATATATATTGAATGTACACATGTATTCTGTGCTGAAGGTTTAAATATTCGTATTCAAAGACCAAAACAATAAGAATGTTGATAGTTAGGTACGTATCTAGGCATTGATACTTTTACTTTACGATCTTGCGGGATGTTATCTTGCATCTGGCTATCGATCATGTATCTTTTCCTCTAGTGTAAGCTCGTGAAAAGTTTCACTGACGAATTCAATTTCGTCGAGATCTTTCGAGATCCCCGATAACGTCGTCGATTTCTTCAAACACTGTTATTCGAAGCTAACGCGCGCAGTATTGATGATCCGACACTTTCTATTACAACTATTACCAATCCTAATATTTGTATATTTCTGTATATCTACTAATCCTAGAAGATACATTTCTTACTGGCGCTTGTTGATTTCGTGTGGCAAAACAAATATCAGTTAATCGAGCTAAAGAACGAAAGCTGATTTTCCGTAACCGACGAATCTATCGATCGCATCAGACCATCAGACCGATTACAGTAGACTGACGAATTCAGTCGACGACGAAACCTGCCGCTTTCCACGAGTTCACGCGAGGGAAAAAGATACATGGTCGGTACCGCGGAGTCTACGCGAATGCCGACGTTGAAGAACTCGCGGCGTCGAGCACTTTTGAACCATGCTGTAGAGGATAAGAGCGCGTCCGTCGGTCGGATGCTGCCGGCGGGGACAATTACGCAGATGTGTGCCTTGTGCGGAGCAGCAGAGGTGGACGCGCAAAAGCGTGGCGTGCGGGGTCGTCGATTCTCTCTCCTTCTCTCTCTTTCTTCCTTTCTCCTCGACTCGGTCGCGCGTGCGTGTTCAGGGCACACCTACATAATGTAATCCCATCCCCCGTGTCCAGAATTAGTATGCACTTGGAGGAGCGATCATGTGCGTGCACGTTGAGAGAAGCGAGCCCAGCATCATCCCTATCCGGTCTCTCCGCGCGCGCGCTGGAGGACGCACACGTGTGCGTTCCTCTCACACGGACGCGGAGAAAGGGGGTCCGGGGGTGGCAAGACGTGGGGCACAGGAGGAGCAGGAGGAGAGGTAGAAGTGATTACAGAGCGCGAGCCTCTGGTTGCCCCCGGCGCGTGCGTCCAGCCAACTCGACCATCTTCTCTCTCTCCCCCTCGCGCGATCCTCCCGGTTTCACCTTTCCTGGAACACGGCCCCCGGGGGATACCGTTGGATTTCAGCGCGTCGGTACCGCTGCGGTATCCGGGAACGTTAACGCCGCCGTTATCGCGCGTCACTCGAGTCCAGGGGCTGATTCGCGCTGGAAGCGCGGAATCGCACCCTCCGCGTCAGGTGGCTTCAAGGACCTTCCGCGGAGCGAAACGCCTCTTAATTCCACGGAGAACGCGCGACACGCTCTTGTGACTTCTCCGATGTAAAAAGGACAATAGGGAAAAAGAGAAGAGCGGCTTTGCGGTTTCGACCTGTCTCTCGGTCCGCGAGGAGCTGAGATGCGTCTCACCGCGAAAGATGGGCCCATATTATGTAGAAATGAATGGGGCACGAGCGGCACCACTCGTAAAAACAATGATTGATCTTAATGAGCAATAAGAGACGCAGTGGTCGCGTGAGATGAGAGAAAATGAGCGGCGATTAACGTCGGGATCGTTTACCCGCGGCACCGACAAGCACGCTCGTTCGTGGTCCCGCGTGATTCGCGAATGTGTGACAATCGGCCGTGTTAAACGTCGAAACTTATCGTCCATGTAACGACAGCGAGACCCAATTAAGGATGGAACGCGGGAAAATCGTGTGAGCGTGCTGCGCTCACGGCTACTCGCGAGTGGTAAGAAGCGCCGAGTTTATTGAAATATGAAAAGTTGCGGATAACGCGGATACATACGGAATCCGCGAGAAACGGCGGGTAATGTCGTCGGGTCCCGGTGAGGAACGTACATCTCGCAAACGCGAGGCTTATCTTTCGCGCGATATCTACATGTTAGATCTCCCTGTTAACACTTCATTCCGAGTTCCGCGTGTCATCTTTTCCCTTCGTTCGTGATCCATGTTTCCAATGAAAAAGAAGAGAGTGGGAGGGAGAAGGGAGCTGCTTTAAGACCAAACATAACGCGTGTTCCTTAAGTTAATCCTTAAATTCTCCCTGAACTTTGAAATTTTCACCTCTCACATTTTCAACTTTCTCTATCGATGTACGATATCGCGACTTTTTGCGCGAACGACACAGTTGCGCACTTGTCGGCTTCGCTTTGCGGGTCGTCCGCGGCCACAGTAAAGACGCGAAATCGTAGCAATCTGAATTATGTGGCAGAGGAGTTGTCAACGCGCAGTCTCTTCCCGCGAAGTCGTACGGAAATAGACGCGCGTCTCGAGTATGCACGCTGAACTTTCACCGCAATTAAACTAAGAGCGCAATTTATGCCGTGACTGCGTTCACACTCCTACCGGAGTTTGTTCCGCGATATCGCGCGACGTAACGTGGAATTCCGTAATGACCAATCGGATCGGAAATCGCGGAATCTACGAAAAGTCAGGTTTCGTTCTTGAACTCGACTAGTTTGTCGAGATTTATTTTACCAAAATTGGTAGTCTCATTATTGATAAATATATTATATACATATATTATATACATATATTATAAGATATAAGCATATAAATATTAGTAGTAAATATTACCAATAGTATCGATTATCGATATTTATTTTTCTCATGAATAACGGTGTTTTAAGAAATATACGACGGGCATCTCGAAAGAACCCGGCGGAATTTCCCGCCGTTCTGGGGACGACTTCGTTCGTCCGAGATCCGGCTGAAAGCGAGGGAGAACTTGGCGACGCGAACGAGCTGGCGAGCGGGCGGGTCGTAGTCGAAGACGTTGTGGCGTGACAGACGAAGGGTTTTGTCGTCGAGATTTACGCACGGATGCACTCACAACCGTGAATTGCGCGTCCCGTGGCCGACGGGCCGACCATCATCATTACCCTGATCCACATCTACATTGTCATTAGAGGTAGGCCGGCAACGCTCTTCGAACCTGGTCAATATCGCCCTTCGGCGGAAAAAGACGGTGCTTCGTGCGTTCACTGTTTGCCGCTTCTTCTTCGTACTCGCCGATGGAAGCGAGGAAAACGCGTTGTGTTGCTGGCCACGGGCCTCGAAAGAGCAGCGACGCCGACAGATGCAGTCAATGATAAAAATCGCAGCTCGTAAAATGTCCACGAGTCAGATTTCCGATGTGGCGGAGTGATCTTTCACGTCTCGATCAAACAAATGGAGAAGAGACGCGTCTTTTACACAATGAGAGAGAAAAAAATGATTCAACTAAAAGTAGTTATTTTTGGTCCTAAGATTATTATTACTAATATTATTAGTAGAATTGGAAAAATAGTTTTCTTTGCTGTAATTTATAGTAATCAGTCTGTCTGATTAGAGTTACAGATACCAAACATTTTTTTTTGAGAAAGAATTTAACAGTGGTTGTATTTTGTGGTCCTTATATTAATGGCAACATAACTTTTTGGAAGCGAAATAAAATCTCGGTTCTTCGCGTTTTCGCGATCCGCGAATTTGGAAACGCGCGGCGACGAGTCGACGCGTTTATTATTCGTTCCCTCGGCTCATTACTGATCAGTGGCGTGCGCAAATTATCCCGCAGCGCGTCTTGATTTTTAACGACGGCTTATTTCCCCTTAATTATCACGGCCCGCGAAATGAAATCGCTCTCGAGCGGCGCCGATCTTCGCTCTCGCCGCCGGAAAGGGAGACAGACGGGAGAGCGGTCGAATTTTTTTCGCGAGACGACCGGCCGCCGATCGCGCGGATTTCTCCAGCGCAGGTGACGCGCGCACGTCCCCTTATTGACGCCGCTTCGAATTGAGCAATTACGCGGCGATAATTAGGCCCCGGCTTTATATCTCTGTAAATTACGGCACGGTGGCGGCGGTGCCGATCGGGCGAGATCGAGCGAGAAGGAGGGAGATAAGGAGAGAGAGGGATAGCGGGGCACGGAGACAATGGGGTCCCCGGCGGAACAATGGCGGCCCCGTATAGTTGGGGCACGGTTCAGCGCTATAAACAATAGCCGTGGAGCAGCCCGGCTGATAGGGTCGCGGGGTCAGCCCCTGTGGGAGCTCATGGCTCTCTTTACTCCTCTTCATCCGCCGCCCCGCGCGCCCCGGCTCCGCTCCACCTCCGCCCTCGCGCGGCTTCCTCCTGAACGAGGTCACGAAATTAATTTTTCATCGTGCACGAGGCTCGTGTACGCGAGGTCCCGGAGCGCCTTGCGGACCCCGACAGGTTTACCGGTGTTTGCTACTATACGCGTGCGCGCGAGCGAGCGTTCTCGCACACCTCTTCTCCCGACGATGCCGATGAGAATTTTATTGCGGGATGTTCTCATTAAGCTCCGCCGAGATCAGGGCCGAAGATGCGCGCACCTTCGGGGCGTCTGAGGTAGGAAAGTTTTGAGAGACAGTCAATTCCGACAACTCGGTCAGTAGAAAGAGAAACGTCAAAGAAGAAGAAAATTTGATTATTTCATTTTCTATTTTTGTGGAGCACAGAGAAAGAGAGAGAGAGAGGGGGGGAGAGAGAGAGACAACCGTGAAACGTGATGCGGATGTTTTTACGTTGACGGTAAATGTTCAAATCCCGAGATTTCGATTTTTAGATGTACTCCGCGTTTGCGCTCCAATTTGTAACTTGCAAGTCTCGGTAACAATAGCGCATCATTCGGCGGCTTAATCTCGATTCCGATCCGAAGCTCTCCCGCGATGTAGAACGCGCGTTCCGGCTTATCTTCTCTCCGCGTTACACCGTCTCGCAGGTACGTGTGTACCTGGCGTGGACCCTGGAGGCCCCTCGCGAAAAGGTCACGGCGAGGGGTCAGGTAATGACGGCCCGAACTCTGCAATCACAGAAGCGCGCACGCCACGTGGCTTTCGTATACGCCTTTAAACCGACCTCTCCTCGTGTGCATGCCGGATCAAGCGCCGAGATCGGGATCGATGGAGAGGCGCACAATACGCCACGTTGCTACAATGACGGCCCTTTTGTCGGCTGTGCCGACCGACGAGAGACGGCGCTTCTTCTATGCCCGCGCGGCGCAATGCAGAAAACGATTAACCTGGCACAATATGTCACAGTAAAGTGACCGCGCTCCATTCATATTCGATTTGATCCCGCCGCGCGAAAGCTCGGCAGTGTGCGAAAGGTCGCGCTCTCAGCGCACCGTACTGAGGTGAAATGAAAAGAAGGAAAATGGAAAAGAAATATCCGCGCTCTCTTCGGAGTGCTTTGCGAAGAGAGTGCTTTATCGAGTATTGAATTTTGCCGAGTTGAAACTTTGCTGCCACATTAACCCCACGAATTCCGTCAAACTTGCAGGACCGAATCGCGAGAATCACGAGATATAACAGGCTATGTTTTGTCTTTTGACGATATTTATTTATCGTTGTTTTTTTGTTGAAGTTTATAGAAGAACTTATAATACTGTTAATATTCTATAGAATACTGTTAATATTCGAATCTTATCAGATCTATCTTATCAGAAATTTCGCTAATATTCTGGAGATTAAAAACAGGTGAGGAAAGAGTCACAAGTTTCATAGTCAACTGCCGCTATGTCTGCGTCCTACAATCCGTCCCGGCATCGTGACCAGGTACTCGATAATATCGTATGCAAATAGGAAGACGCGGCCGTAATTAATGATTGCACGTTAATTAATGACGATCGTCGAACGCAACGAGCGCCACTTTCGATATGTGTCGCGCATACAATCGTCTTGATTAATTTACAATTAATAATTTAATAGACAGACGATTGGCCGAGAGTGTTTTCTCTCCACTTTGGAGGTGCCGATTATTTCGGTAGTCTCGCGCGTTTATTCATACTTGCGTGTGACCGCGTTATTGTGTCTCGAGCCGACCGCGAGTACTCGTAAGTGTATCAGCGTCTTGCTTACAACTCCCGTCGCGCGATTAAGATGTTTCGTCTGCTGTTGATATATTTAATCGCGGTTCTCGTCGGCATCGCGTCGGTTAACATGCATTTTCTCGATCGAATCGTGTCCTGCGCGAGTGTCAGTATCAGTGAGTGACTAGCAGAGTGTGTCCAGTGAGGAACCATGGAACAGGATGCCGGATCACAAAGTCATGGCGCAGGACGCCAGGACGCGGGCAGCAACATATATTTCTAAGTGCGTCGAATTATTAATTACATAGAATCTTTCCAATTTGCAACAAATTCGGAACAGATATTTGACGAATTTCCCGACAATAAGATGATACCTGAATCGAAGTTTAAAATTGTTTTTGAAACCGATATTCGTGATTGCATGTTATCATTTGATGCTATTTCGCAAATCCTTGATTATTCCATCAATCAGTATTTATTTCGTATAATAAGTAATATTGATTCAAACACAGTGGAGTAACAGTTCACGAAAAAGAAATAATAATCATATTCTCAAAAATTATAAATAATTTTGAATACCAGTCTAAATCTCGCAAATGTTTGTGCTCCTAATAATGTCCCTTTCTTCCAGCCTTGTCATCGCAACAAACACAAATTTGGAACCCTTGTTCCTCCAAACATCCAAGTCTATCGAAGTCAAAAAGAGGAAAAGAAAAAAAGAACTTATGAGAGATATTTTATTCGTCTATCAATCCTATTATTTACTCATATTTATTATTCTATATTTGCTTGCCGTACATATTATATTTGCAGTTGACTATGTTACATAATTAATACATTACTTATTAAAATTGAGAATAAATATTCTCAATGTTGGGGCAAATTATCGAGATAATCGAATATTAAATAAATCTTGAACACATGCCTCGTTTCAAGCCTCAACGTGAAGATAACGATGGAAAGTAAATGTCTTTTTCTTTAGAATCAAGGTCAAGCTCGACATTAATTTGTAGAATTTTAATGCAGAACCAACATTTTGACTTGGGTAGTTCAATTTCGTTTTTCTTCTTTCATCATCGCGTCGACTTCACCATTTTAACGATGACATTAAAAACGCGGCGCAATTTCGTCTGTATCTCTAAGCGATTCGGGCAACCCGAGTCGAAGTTTCGATCTTACTTTCGACCTCAATATTCGATTTAACGGCTATTTTGATAATTTGAAGTCTACATTAATCTCTTTCGATTCTAACCTACCAGCTTTACTAAGAGGTCTTCTTTAGAACCTATAAGTGGCATTCTGTACGTTTTCTGCCATTTCGACGCGCTAAGTAGGTTTCCACGTGTATTGTGCACACACGCTGTTCCTTCGGACTATACAGGTGTTAGAAAGTTCAGGTTTAAAGTAGGGCTAAAATTTCGACTCGGGGACTAACCGGCATATGCGGGTCACACGAGGAGAGTTCGCCAACGTCGTCACGGGATTAAATGACCGCGCGGCGGCCGTCCAGTCAATTCGAGAGCGATAAGAACCAGAAGAGTTCCGCGAAGACACGCCGAGTCATTCCCTTGTAATTATATGTACCGCATGGCCAATAGGGGGTCCCTGTATCGACAATTAGGGCATTTCGGCTCCCCATTTAACGGCCTCTCGATTGATTCGGATAAGGCCTCCGCGAGGCCTCTTCTCCGGCCTTCATTATCTTTTTTATAATCAGCCGCGTCGGATCCGCGAGCTCGATCCGGGAGTAACGCGAGTAACTACTTCGACCGGCATCGTTCACGACGCCGGAATGAAAAAGTAACGACTCGCCTGCATAACTTGGAAAACAAATACCCGGCAGCGCTGTTAATTGGCCGTTCGTGCCGAATGAAGTTTTTTCATATTATTCGATTCGCCCTCAATTATATCTTTGCCGTATTCTGTCGCAAGCTTCAGTTAACGCAGTGAAACGAATCTATGGAGCGGCTTTTAGTGAAAATGAAACGCCTGATTTCCGTGGACAATTTTTATGAGTTGAAGTTTCATGGGGTTTACTCGACTCGGCCTTCCTCGCGACCAGATTCGTACCGCGCAGTGAAAGAAATGGCATGATATTAGCGGCGACTAGTAGTCGGCGCTGCAACGTTTCGAGAATGTTACTCCTTTCTCTCTTGAGAAGAAGCGGTGAGTCCATACTTTCGCTCTCCTTTAGAGACGAGGTCGGCAAGGGCGCCGGAACGTTGCTCAACCCCGAATCGCAGAATCTCTCTCGGCGCGTTCTTCGCAATTATCACGGCACCCGCACCGATCGTAATTATATACGCGAGAGCTCGGTATCAGCGCCGCCAATCGCGAATGCATTATTCATAAACCGAAACAACACTTGGCACTCGCCACTGGTACGGCAACCAAGCATTTCTACGCAAAAGAGGACTGCGTCCCTTTTTTTTATTTCTTTTCTTGCGCCCAAACGATTAGGTTGTTTCCGTCTTCGGTACGGTGAGACGGAAGCTCTTTCTTTCGCTCGGGAGAGACAACGAAGACTAGAGCGCGCGAATTCGTTTGACAAACGCGAAAATCAAGGACATATCCCGTTTATTTCGTCGTATGGCATTTGTAATATATTACGCTGATTTGTGGTTGCATTAACCAAATGTTTGGTGAAATATGAACGAATCAGGATTCCGGTTGAAGTTATCAGAATTTTGTTCAAGTCAACCAGAAATTTTGTTAAGCTTGGCTAATCTAATTTCTTTTCGTATATAAAATACCTATAGATACATTCGCGATGGGTACTAATAACATATTCACTCACACTAATGTAAAATATTATTTAAGCAAGGAAATATATATCTTCTTAAAACCTTAGCTTCACACGAGAGCAATTGTTCATTCTATTTAAATAAAAGAATTTAGGCTTAAGTAAATATGTCACTAATACCCACATCAAATAAATATTATTTATTTTTCAGGTGTTTTCTCTCAGTATAGAGATTAGAAATTTCTTTAAATATCAACCTGAACGGTGAAGCTAGACAATTTTTTTCAAAGTTTATTTTAATTTAACTTTTTTTAAAGTTGATTTTAATTTAACTTTTCTCTCTCTCTCTCTCTCTCTCTCTCTCGCTTAAAAGTATCCTATTTTGCAACGAGTTGCTTTTGTAGCGCTTCGCTGATGAGAGTCCGCGCGGTATGCAAGCAGATAAGACGATCTCCCGACATTTAGCGGAGGCTTTGGGAAAAGCTGCTCACGCTTCATAAATTGCGACGGTCGCGCGCGCTGCGGCGCGTAGTGCGCGTCCCGGAGAAAAGTGTATTAATCAATTACCAGATAGAGTTACCGCCTGCGCGATATGCCATCTCTAAGAGTCTTCGCGCCTCGGCGCTGCGCGTTCTATTGCCGCCGTGTTATTAAATCACGGACCTTTCTCGCATGCTCGTCGTCGCCGTCGTCGTCATCGTCGTCGTTGTCGCCGCTGCCGCTGCTGCTGGCATCCCCACCGGCTTCTAATCCTTCTAATTGAGTGATTAACGGGCGGCTTCTTGTTTCTCGTTCTCGTGGAATTGCGAAACCGCATGTGCGTCTCGTCCAGAAGTCCGCATGTTGCGCGTCGTGAAAGTATTTCACTCTTTTTCTTTCGAGTGCATTTTCATCTCGTCGCGGCGGTAACCGCGATGATCGCGCGTTGCATTCGAGTTGTCAGGCAAACTGCTTCTAGAAACGGTACCCTCCTCTTGTTCCCCTCCTCCATCTCTTCAGGGATCCTCCGAACGCAATGATACTCAGCGCCCGTGCCGATAATATCGCTTGAAGCGTGCCAGAACGTTTTCAGAGATGCTCGATAAAAAGGAAACGAATAAAAGGAAAGATTGTGCTCCAGCGCGGATTTGTTTTGCTGGTTCGAACGTTAATTGACGTTCCTTAATAACCGGTTCAGCTCAAAGCCGCGGGGTAATTAGAGCTCCATCCCTGGGCGCGTAACCAGCCTTATTAACTCGCGCCTATTTTCATTCGCGAACGATAACGGATAATTGCATTCTGCATGTAAGTGCCGCGAGAGAGTCTCGCGAGCGCGCGTCGCTTAGGTGCATCGCGTTCTCCTCCGTTCCCGTCGTCCAGCGAAGCGGACTTCCGCGTGAGACATGCCGTTCAGGAAGAGAGCGAGATCGCGCGAGCGAGAGAGAGAGGCACGGTGATCAGAGCACGGACGCGTGAAGTCCTTCGACAAGGACGCGGATATCGCGAAAGAAATCCGCGCACGGCGACGATCATCGGCGTCGCTCCGGGCTGCGGACGGACGAGAGGAGAACGACACACCTGGTGTGCGAGGACGCGGAACGACTTGGCCGCACGCGGCGGTCTCTCTCTCTCTCTCTCTCTCTCTCTCTCTCTCTCTCTCGCTGGCGATTCTGTCCGCCGGGAGACACCTCTTACTTACCGCTGGCATCACCTGCCGCGATCTTAATCCATCCGCGGGTGCCCATTACGCAATTCCGCGGACCAGCGCCGCGTATCGCGTCGATTTTTCCCGCTCGCCGATTGTGCCGCGCCCCGTCGTCGTCGCAGTCGTTTGTCCTCGTCGTCATCGGCTGTCCTTAACCGTGGATACAGTTACTCTGTCGGATCGAGTAATCTATTCACCCGGACGCGATCCACTTCCCGCACAGGGGGCCCCTGCGCGCGATCCAGATGAAATCGGTTCCGATCGCTTGGGTATCGGGTCTGCCAGAGATGAGTTTTGCATTTTTCCGGATCGCACGTTTGTGGGCAAAACGGTCTCGATTGCGCGCTAACCGCGACGTTATCGACCACCAGCTCGCATCTATGAGCCCGCAGAAATGTATTTATTTATCGTGTATCTATGTACTAGCGATACGTCGCGTAGTACTCGTCGATACGGATCCAGTACTCAAAGACCCGCTGGTCTATGTGACTGGCACGCGATGATTGGGATTTTAGTAATCTATCTTTCTTTATAGTTCTCTCTCTCTCTCTAAACATTGTATATTTCTATGAAATAACTTTGTTATAATCATTATTTTGCTAAATAAAAAAGGTGACTTTTTCTTGTATATTTCTTGTATAATGTATATTTTCTTTGTAGTGTTGAAGAAAACTTGATCGTTTAATGAAATAATGCTTCTCTCTCTCTCTCTCTCTATGTATGTGCATATATATATATGTTTTGAATTTACTCTTTTTTTCTATAATGCGGGCGGCGACTATGAATATAGATTCGTTGTTTGTTGCCGCAGCAGCTGATCGGTAGACGTGAAAGGGCGGTTGCGCGAGAAATCGTTAATCTCTACCGTATAAATTACTGCATCGGCGATCATGTTAATGCATGAAATTATACAAAAATCGTTACGACACATTGGTCGTTTCGTGTTAAACGGCATACGCACGCCTCCCTTTCGGGTTCACGCGCGATAGATATTCAAAGCAACATCCACGTGCTTATCAATATTTATAACGCGCAGCGGCTTGTGCACGCCGCTGTACATACTGAGCGCAACGGTTTATTAAAAATAATGAGGCTGCACGATTACTGGCCGCGCGCCCGCGCTCTTCGGCAGCTAAATACGGCGCGGCATTAATTTCAGAGAGTCGTTGCGAAATTGATAATCCCGCGTCGAGCGCGTCGCGTTGTTTTGCGTCTCTTTCGATATAAACATTTTGTTGCGTTTCTCCCTCGTTCTTTCACCGCAATCATACACGGTGGCGCGCAGAGAGAGAGAGAGAGAGAGAGAGAGAGAGAGAGAGAGAGAGAGAGAGAGAGAGAGAGAGAGAGAGAGAGACACAGAGAGACACACAGAGAGAATTCGGTGGACGCATCGTTGAAATTAGCTGAGGAGAAACCAAATCGATAGCATCGTCGGGAAGCATCGCTCCAGATTCCGTCTCAATCAGAGCGCTGTCCCAACAAAGAGCACATTTCAAATTCGCTCAAAAGATCTCGATACAGATCGGACCCGGCCGGATCTTACCGGCGGCCGGACAAAGTGGACGAGTCAGCGGGGGCCAATCAGGGCGGAACTGCTACATTTTTTTAATCACGCTCGAACGCTGGCCGAGGCGGAACGATAAGAGCCGGTGCTGCGACGATCAGCGCGCGAGCCGCGCTCTCCGACAATTTCGTCTCCGTTCTTTCGTTACCTCTCCAGTTCAGCTTCTCTCGCCGCTCTGCGTGATTATCCCGTGATTTTTTGTCGCTCCGCTCCCGTCAACCTTTTTTTATCACCGTCCTGGCGAAACCGTATAACCCAGACCTGAAATCCAATACATTGTTTTACCGCGTCCGTCACGTCGCCGCGCGGTATCGATACGCGAGCCCCCATCTGCCTCCTCCCGATCCGTAATAGATTCCATCGTGAAGACGCATAGTGTCTTGCTCACGATGCTTCCATCGCGCCGAGGTGGAGGGACGATGAGCTCGGAAAACGAGTCTCGTGTATACGATCGGGATAAGAGAGAGGAGAAGGAGGAGGAACAGGAGGAAGAAGAGGCGGCAAGCATTCCTGCACGTCATCGTGTCCGCCCAGTGGCTCCGCCGAATCGCGGGGGACCCCTTATATAATTAACCATTAAATTATAAGTTTGGCTATCGAACCGCCGGCGAAGCTCAGCGCCGGACTAGAAGTAATTACTTGCCCCCGGAGGGCCCGCGACGACGGCCAGCGGCCCGGGATCGGTTCTCGATCGGCGGAGGGACCGAGGGTGGCGCGAGCAAAAGAAATACAAAAAGGGCGAGGAAGCAGGAGAAAAAGAGAGACAGCGGAGGGGGCGCGAGGGGTCCAGCAGCTACCTTACTTTGGAGCGCGCGGAATTACCAGCGCCGTCGGCTCTCCGGCGGCGCGTAATGATCGGAGGCGGTGTGTTTTGCCTTTTTAATCGGCATTAATCGCGCCGGGGGCTCTCTACCCCCGAGGACGCGCCGTCGTTATTCGGTTACCGCAACGACCCGCGGTGATCTGCATGCAGAGTGCGTATGCATTTTTAATCGCTGCGCAGAACCGGAGTTCCTCGAGCGATACGTGCGACGCGATCACGGATGCGGGCCCGTGAAGCTTCTGGTGTTTATGCAACGCGCGAACGATTATTATATATATATATATATATACGTCCGAGAACAGAGGGTGTGCATATCTACCGCCGCTTATGTATTGCAAGTCGCGAGTTTTGCTGCTCTCTTTCTCCCTTCGTCTTATTTTCCTTGTGTTAATTATCTTTCGTGAGAGGGAGGGGGAGGGGAGGGCGCGAGCGCAAAGCACGCGAAGGCGTATGCGATTACTGAAGTTCCAGCTCGCCTCTTTTCGAAACACTCGTTGATCTCTCATGCTTCGTGAGATAAAAATAAAATTGTTCCGGTACTCAAACACGAATATTTTAATTTTCAACATGGAGTGATGGAAAAATGACTAAAAATCACCCTGTGTATACCTTACGTTGAATTTAAATATTTGTGTTTAAAGGCCAAAACAATGAGAATGTCTAGGATTTAAGTATATATTCGGGCGCTGTGGTACTTTTATCATATTTATAAGAAGAGGAAGACGAGAGGGCGAAGAAGAGAACGGGCGTCCGTTCCACATAAGCGAGTGAATCGTCTCGGAGTCTCCTCGGGTGAGTGAGTCGTCGGGCAATAAATAATAATTTGCTTCACGTAATTAATGGGACAGGCATCGCGAGTCGATCTATCGTCGGCTGCGAGCGCGCTGCAGCGTAAATGTAAGCAGGTCGCGCGGTAATGCGACCGGACGGAGAACGTGCCTCGAAACCGGCGTATTAACGTTCGAGTATGTTAAGTAATGCGACGATACAATCGCGACTCGTAAAACCGACGGCAAGTTCGGATCGCGCACGCGTGTAAGAGAGAGAGAAAGAGTGAGAGAAAGAGAGAGACAAGGAAGCGAAGCCGACTTGCTCTCGAAGCGCATCGCATCGACTGCCCGCCGATTTAATTCCCGCTCGGATGGAGCCATTATTGTCTTCGATTAAGCGAGATGTCTTGCGCGATCCTCGCACGGATGACCGTGTGTTACGGCCGAGGCCGAAAACGCGAGGAACGTGCCGCGCCGCGTTATCGCCATCGAGATATCTCGACGTCGACGAGACTGTTAGCCGAATCGCCGGTCGTCTCTCTCTCTCTCTCTCGTTTTCTTTTTTGCACACGAGATAACCGTATGATGTGAAAAAAGAAGGAAGAAAAATTACGCTCAAGACGTCACGCTCCTCAAGCAGCCGGCGGGAATGACGTCTCGCGGAATTTTTCGACGCACCGCGAGAGGAACGTGCCCCCGATGGAATTCTTTGTGCAACGTTTCGACTGGAATCATGCTCGATCCGCGAACATCGAGGCCGCGTCGGCGTCGGAACATTCTTGACCGCGGCTGCAACGTAGCGTCGTGTCGACGCGATCGATCGACGGCGAGTTCGAGAGGTTCGATCCGTTCTTTAATTATGCGAGGAAGTTTGTCCTAGAATTCGTAATTGATTTTCTCTTCTTTCCCCTCTTTCCCCCTGTCCCCCCCTTTCCCGTCTTCCCCCGCAGTCGCCGCAGCAATCTACCCAATCTCTCCGCATAGTTCGTTGCTTACGATATACGCGAGATGCCGATTAGAGATATTTAATTGTGCAGTTCTTGAGGAACGTTACGGAAACAATCGTGCCTTTCTCACAATTAGCCGTTCCGTTGCGCACAAGAAAGCGTCATAACGCAAAATACACAAACACGTAGTTTTCATGCTTCTTATCTAAACGAACGTATCTCTCTCTCTCTCTCTCTCTGTTCGTTTTACTCGAATGTCCCTTTGCGATTCCCAGCAACGTCGCTCCGGTTTCAACATTGAAAACGAGCCGCATTGATCTCTGAGGAAGCTACTTCGTGTATTCATTAGAAGTGATAACAGTCGACAATGAGACGAATGCAAAACACTCGAAAATTTTGCCTCTGCATTAACTTTGCAGATTCCATCGAATAATGTTGGGCGTCGATCAATTCGAATTTTCTTTCATTTTAAGATAATCAGCAACAATCGGAAATTATGTAGGTCGTCACGATTCATTTAATCGACTGGGTGAAATTAATTATTAATCGGTATAGAGTAATTCACATTAAAGTTTGATTAATAATTAGTTTCATCGGTCGATGAAATTATTTCTGATTCTACACATGACGATTAATTAATCTTGATTATCGACTTGGCAATTATTTCGACCATAACAATTTCCATTTGTCATTGCCATTTCGGCAATAACAATTTTAATCGATCAAAACCCAACGCTGTCATCGAATATAACAAGTAGGCGAGACCGAGGCGCTTTTTTTAAATACATTAAAATGAAAAAATATGTCTGGAATATTTTGTAATATACGTATGTAGTTTAATGCAGCTACTTTTTAAGTTTAAAAAAAAATATTAGTCTTATACATATATTTATTTATTTATACATGGAAAAGTAAAATTGTGTGACAACTTGCCTCTACTTGGAATTAGTTGTCACATGTCTCCGACGGACATTTGAATATTTCTCTGAAGCGGACTGTCTTCCTCGCGCGTCGAAATCACCGCGAAGGCGAGTTTGTGAGACGCGTTTATATCGATCAGAATAGAGATGAACGAGGATTTAATTGCGCTCGAAAGTTCACAAGGGCTTTGATTAACGCCATGAGTGTCGCGACTGTCCGTTTTCTAATTGAGACAAACACCGGGACCAGGCGATTCCATTGAGTCGCGTTCACACTGATAGACATCATTAGCGCCGCCATTGATACACTTAATTAACGCCAAGTGTGACGTTCGGCGCATCGAGTGTAGAAAGTCCACACTGTCGAGGCGCGCGTGGACGGGTCGCGACGAGGAGATAGAGAGAGAGTTTCCCCCCGCAATAAAACGCTCTTCAAGCACGTGAATCGCCGATTTAATCAATAATGTTATAATTATCCGGCCGCCCGAGGCTGCGATTTAATGAAAGCGCGCGATTGACTCCTCTCGATTGCTTTTCCGCGCGTCATCGTAAAACCAATAATCGACGCGGTTCCTCTGAATAGCACGAATGTTTGATCTCGTGTCTGGCATTGATTTATTGTCGCCGCGGCTACGGGTCCATTCAACGGCGGAACACAAAGGACGCTACGACCGGGAATTAGCGGCGGTTAGATTGCGCGTTTGTGCATCGCCGGTGAAAACTCTCGGCGGCGCGTCGTCTCGCCGATCGCGAATCCCGTCATGGAACGTAAATCGTCCGGAATAATAAGAAGAAATAACGAAAGGGGAAAAGAGTCTAGCTAACGGGAGTTGACCTTTGCCACCGCCTACTTTTACCGGGCGCGCAAAAATTCGCGACGGAGGAAGCATTCCGAATGCATCCAGCCGCGGTAATGAAACGATTCCGTAGGGGGAGAGAGAGTGAGGCGAGGAGAGACGGAGAGGAAGACGCACACGCAGAGAGGGAGAGAGAGTTAGCGCAATAAAAACGCGTAATCGAAGAAACGTTCCGCTCTTGGAGGATCGCCTCGTAGCGCGGCAGATAGCCAAGGTAGATAAGAGGAACATCAGCGTCCCTGTGTACCTCCACGGTGTGCGGTACCACTCGCCTCTATCACCTACTTTCGGCTTCAGCGACGCGTCGAAGAATGCGCTCGCGACGAAAAGAATTAATAATCATAGTGATTGCCGAGAGAGGAGCGCAGATAGAGAGAGAACCGCCGGTAGAATGCAGTATCGCCCGGAGGGGAGCACTCGCGCGCGGCGAGATAGCGCGAGAAAAATTCCGCGGGTGGAGGATAAGACAGGCGCGCGCGTATCGGCGTGGGCAAAAAGAATGTCATATTGTCGAGTGAGTAACGGCACACGTTTCCGTTATCGCGCGATGTTCATCGGCGTGTACGCGTAAAGAACGATCGGCCGCGATCGTTTGTATCGATCCGAGTTCTCGCCGGTGCTTCGCTCGCGAGAGCGCTGAATCCGCGAGTGTGCATTAAGTATGCGACAATACTTAATCGCCTAACAACGGCGGGACCGACGCGCCGCTTAATTATGCGCATTAGTACGATCGATACTCGTGTCATTACTCGTGTGTGTAGCATCATGTGAAGATACACACACATTCGCGCGCGCGCGCGCGCACGCAACACACGGGACCGACTGCGGATGACAATGCAGTCGGCTACACGCGTGTATGTGTGCTTCACACGCGCGTCACGCGTAATTCGAAAATATAATTATAATATACAACACACAACCCCGATGTGTTCCTTTCTATTAAAAAAAAAAAAGAAATCAAACGATAATGAAATGCCTTTTATTATTCGCCACGCGCGACAGCACCGCTCGGAACGACCACGCGCGCCGAGTTGCGAAATAATTTATACCAATTACTGAAAGCGCGTTTTTTCGCAACGACATGGTGGCGCGCGGTATGTAAATAAAACTATTCCCGGCAACAATCCCCCCTCCCCTCCTCCCGCGCCGGTCATAATAATTCCGTCGACGACGGCGGCACGGTTTATGATTTATCGCGGCGAACCGCGGAATCTAAAATGGGTTAGGCGGCGCTTTTCCGCGCGTTGACGTAAGATAAATGTCACGCCGCCGCCGCCGCCGCCGCTGTTGTGGAGTTTACTTTCGTTGATTCTCACGCTGGGTAGAGGCGAGCAGCATCGTTGAAATGATTCGCGGGTCTTAACCTCAATCTCGAGTCATCGTTAAAATTGTACCATAAAAGAAGACGAGAGAAAGAGGAGAAGAAAGAGAGAGAGAGAGACAGAGAGAGAAAGAGACGACGAGGGTGAACGGTAGGGTCGAAGAGGTCAATGCGGTTTACCGTGGATGTGCACCGTCCGAGAAATCGCGGACGCCGCCGCCGCCACGTTCGCGTTGTCCGTTGCACAATACGGGTTCTCGTTTAACCGCGTAATCGAAAGCGCTGCCCCCGCCACTTCGATCGCGGGACTGATAATTAGCCATAAATCGTCTGGCCGATCCGATCGAGAGCTGCTCCTACCGGTCGCGTGTTGCCCGCCCGCTATCTACCGGCGTGCCGTGGTCTCGCTCTGATTTCCAGGGCGCGGGAGATGGCGACTCGCTGGCCACGTCAATCGCCATGTGTTACCATCCTCGATATGTCTTTAATTACACTCGTCAACCTTGCCCGCGCGACATCGAAAGCTCGCGATGGCGACGTTTGCGCAATCGTCCGATCGGCAGAAATTTTCTGTGCAGATTTTAATTCAAGCGCTCTCTCTCTCGAAGGCCCTTTCAAGCAATTCGAGCAGTTTGTGCGTCTTCCTGCGGCAATAGTGGGAACGTCGTGCGCGCTCCGAGGTCCCCTTTAAAGTCGCCAGAGATAAGAGTGACTCCCACTAAAGCGTAATACCCGCGCCGCGCGCCGCGACGTTACCGTAAATTGGTAAAGTGCGCGCGACCGAAATAACCGCGGCGCGCAGTCCTCTTATCTTAATTACCTGCCTCCGCCAGACCCGCTCGCGAACCGCGAATCGTGTCCTCCTCTCAGTCGCAGGCCGTCGCTTGTCGGCGCGCGCTGCACGCGCTGTAAATTCGTGGGGGCTCGCTTGCGTGCCCTTTACGGGCGGGGGACCTGTCCGAGTTTTAAGGTTCGCACGCGGCGGTGCGCCGCGCGCTCCGCGGACATGATTGCATTTGCATTCTACATGCCGCGGCTCGTACGTAGATTTATCCGATCCCGGGGTTTATTTATCTCGAGTTATGGCAAACACACACCATCGGCCCGAAGCCCGGCCAATAACGTATGGTAATGGACGAGCGCGATTGACTTTTTTGCCTCGCTCTATCCTTTCCCCGTCGCCCTGTCTTTTTCTCTCACTCTGTCTCCTTCTGTCTCCTTCGTTCTCTTTCGCGCCTCTCTCGCTCCTCCTCACCGTCGTCGAATGCTCTTATTGCGCCGGAGAATCGCGGCCTATCACAACACGAACGATCCGTGAACCCTCGACCCCTTGTGTTCTCCACCTTCTACCTTCCTCTAACCCGTGTTTCTCTCCCCTCTTCCCCTCCCTCGTTTCCTCCGCTATTTCTGGGCGCGCGCGTGTGTTTACCAGGCCCCCGCGGCCCCTCTCGGCCTCTTCTCCTCTCGCGCGATCTCTTTCGAAATTCCTCCCGATCAGAATCGACTCGCAGGATCATCGATAACTCCGCGCCGACGAGCGAGGTATCCGTTGATATCTACCGATACGTCACGCGGGATAACGAATCGCCGACGCCGCGGCTTTAATCATGCGTGGACGCAACATGTTGATTTTTTGATGTTCCCTTTTTCCTCCTTGCCAGTGAGTCTCGAAAGAAAGTTTCTCGCGCGAGAGAAAGATTGCCGTCGCGCGAACGGGGGACAGAGAGAAAGAGAGAGAGAGAGAGGGAGAGAAAGAGAGAAAGAGTACATGGTTTGAGAAAGATTAGAGAGAAAAGCTTCTCCATGGCGCGACGTGAAACCGCGAACTCCTTTTGCATTCCGCGGTTACGGAATATACGGACGATCGCGCCATAAACGCCATAAACGCCGGGGACGAGCTCTCGGGAGGTGCTCGCGCTTGAGTTTAAGCCGCCGATGTCGGCTACCGGATAAGGATACACGGGCGTAGATGGACATGCCGTAAAGTGTTATAACACGCGCGCACGGCGTTTACGCGTTACCAGCCGAGGGAGAGAGAGAGAGACAGACAGACAGACAGAGAGAGCGAGAGAGAGAGAGAGAGAGAGAGAGAGAGAGAGAGAGAGAGAGAAAAGGGAGAACGAGAGATACGTAAGAAAATCGGTAAAGCGGAAAATGATACTGGAAAGCAATAACAGGGATCCATTTCTCTTGAAATCATCTCTTCCACAGTCGAGATCTCGGTGGGACGAATCGCACTTGAAAATCGCCGGGAGCACACCTTATTAACCTAGATTCATGTCAGCGTACTGCGTTATTATATCGTTTCTCGTTGATCGCTCGTTCTGAGCTCCATTGCTTCCGATCGCGCGATTTGCCGTTTCATCCTTTCTCTCTCTCTCTTTCTCTCTTCCTTTCTCTCTCTTTCTTCCTCCCTCTCTCTCTCTCTCTCTCTCTTTCCTTTTCTATTCCGCGCGACGTCGCGCAAGAGGTAAAAAGGGCGCAACGCGTTCTCCGCACCGTCGACGTAATCGCCATTGACGGCGCGACGTCGCGTAGGCTTCATTATCCGCGAGCCATGACGATTCGCCAGGGAAAAGGGCAGCTGTCTCATTAGCGCGCCTTCCTCGCGGGGGAACCGATGAACTCGATGAACGTGTAGGCGCGCGTCATCGCGCGAAGCGGCGGTGATGAATCCCCGCACGCGCGATAATATTTTACGATATCGCCGCAGCGATGATTTCATCTGCCGATGATGCATAAATAACACAATCGTATTCATTACACGCGCATTGTCGTACTTTTCCAGGCTAATCCGTAAAAACGGCGTAACCGTTAAGCGACTGGCATGAAACGCTATTCCGCGTTATCGCGAGCGCGACCACAACGCGATCGAATCTCTGGTTGGTTCAAGCGAATTTATGTGTGGGCCAAGCATACCGTTTTTTCCCCGTGCACTTATCTACCTATCTATCTAGCCCGTTTGTTTCTCCCGTTGCCATCGACGGGGCATCGGGGAGTGGGTATGCTACACGAGTAAAAACACCGTACAATGCGATATCACTTTCGAAACACGGCGCAACATGGAATAATGGACTAAACGCTAACACCTACGACGGACGTGATGAATGCGCCGTGACTCCTCGCAATGTGCAACGCTGGCGGCAACGAGAAGACGACGAGGTGATGGAGGTGACGGTAGAAGTAGAAGAAGAGAGCACCTCGCGCGACGGCACCGACGGCGTTATACACGAATTCGCGCGCGCTGAGTCGCGTTTCGCGGGTCCCGGGACAGCTGCACACGTTTGCGCTGCGCTGCGCTGACGTAACGACCTGCTCCCACATACGTCCATACATCACGCGGGCGAGAGAGACTCGCGCGAGAAATGAATACGTAAACTCACCTTTCCAATCCCGCGTCTCACCTCTCCTCTCGTCCCCTCAGCCTGCCTCGCCTCGCCTCAGCTGGCGCGAACCGAGACACGACGGAGAGCCGCGGTGCCACCGAAGTGAGATATTAACTGTCCAATCGGTATCGCGTTGCATGCCAGATCGAGCCGCGCAAACGAGCCCTCGCGAACAAGCGTTGTTTCCCCATCGCGAGAACGAGACCCGCTGTTCGATCGAAGGCTGCCGCTTGAGAGAAGAGCGGCCAGCGATGGAGTGCACGATAGCCGACTCGCCCCGCCGGCGAACTGGAACGCGCGTTTTTCCGTGTGGCGCGGCCAGTGTGTGTTACTGACGCAACGACACCAAAAAGCGCACGGTACTCCGCAAATTACGCCGAGGTAAAAAGACCCTGAACATTACGGGGGTTGTTTGGAGCCACTCGCGCCGCGACTTCTTGTGTATCTCTTGTGAATGTGGCTGTAATTTCATTTGTAAAAAGGAACGGGACGTATTGAGTCAACGAAAGTATCAATACCTGGACATGTGCCTAACTCTGAACATTCTTATGTTTTCTCACTTTACCTTTTAAACACGAATATTTAAACTTTCAACACATAGATCATGTATACACGTATTGAAAGTTGAAATATTCATATTTAAAGACCAAACCGATAAGAATGTTCAGGATCAAATGCGTGTCCAGGCGCGTTGACACTTTTAAATTCATTTATCCTCTCACTAATGAAAACTGTCGTTTTCACGTTGAGCCGAAAGTCTCGCAACGTCCGCGATAGAGAGAATTTACATTGACGAATTTATTAAACCACCGGTCACCCGCTCACCCACACGTGCGCGCTTCACTGGCGATACTCACCTCTCGCCCCGTGACATTTTCCTTGGCGTGGCGCCCGCCACCCACGCCACTAAATGTCACTCCCTGAAAAAGACGTGATCGATGCGGCGCTCGTTCCTCGTTTCAGCCGCGGCCCTTATAAAGTTCTTACGGCACCGCGAAAGCGCGAGTGAGCGAGCGAGCTAGCTGGCGCGCGTTTGACGCCGGTGAATGCCTGTCAAAGGATGAAAGGAGTACCGGTACACCTATGTTACCGCGCTCGCGTGTTGTTAATGAAAGAATGGCATTTCTAGCCGGCCAGTCTTGCTCTTTGTGAGGCAATTAGGAGCGTTATGCACTGCGCGCTCCTCGCAGGTTTTTTCACCACGCGACCGCGATACTCTTCCGCCGAGCCGCGTCGCAACGTCCCCGTCGCCTCCAATTCCGGACCCTCGCTGGGACACGAAAATCCTCCGACTCGCCCGTCTACTCGCGCCGAGCTGGAAAAGCAATTTTCCCTCGGGAGGTCCCTCTCGGGATTTAACTTGGCGCGATCACAATCGCGCTAATCGTTCGCGCGGCTATACGCGCGACTCTCCACGTCCACCTATTATAATTCACAACGGGCGAGAGCCGCTCCCTGCAGGAAGTACACGCGACTCAAAGGAAGCAACGCGTGCGCCGCTGATGTCAGTGAATAGCTGTCACAGGATGAAAGGGATGAATACCCGGTGTATCCCTATAAATCGCGCCGTGGCTGTAACGTCGGGTGACAGGGAGGAATTTCACTTAACGATTCCTTCTCTCGCCGGCTAGTACATCGGATATATAATTGCCGCGGTTGGAGAATTCATCTCGCCTATTCAGCAACGCGCATCGTCGCGTGCGTGCGTGCGTGCGTGCGTGTGCACACGCGCGCGCACGCGCGCGTCGCGAATCACAATACTTCACTTTCGATTGTGACGTCGATCGACAGGCACGTGGAAGATTGAACAACCCAATTTGAAACGTCAAAATACGCGCGGCGGAGTTTCAGCGTTCGGGAATTCGCGTTTTAACTCTCCCGCGCCTCGAAACTCGGTGCACGCGAACGACGGTCACACCCAGACATCGGAATCAGCATATCGATATCGCGAAAGGCGCGTTATATGGCACGAGAGAGGGAGAGAGAGAGAGAGAGAGAGAGAGAGGCCGCGTGAGTGGTAAAAAGAAAAAGGACGCGAAGATGCAGACTTCCTCGCGCGCGCTCCGCCGAATATCTTAATTCCAGACTGTACGCGCGCGGATACCCGTCGCGATTCCCTTAAAATGCTGCCGGCGGCCTCGGGCAACGCGTCGCCGGGCATTTGCATAATCTTAAGAGGCCCTCGCGCGAGAGGCTTGCGGCGTGTTTATGCGAGCGATATAATACCGATGGCATCGCGATAGTATCGCGTCGCACCGATCGGCTATCGGGAGAGACAGAGAGAGATAGGCAGAAAGAGAGCCATTCACTTGCGCGGCGCGGAGACGCCGAGAAATTCAATCGGAGCGACGAAATAATGACAACTCGCCGCTTGTAAGTGGAGAAAGCCAGTTGTGGCGCGGTATCGCTGACCGGTAATGGCCACCGGCCACTGCTGGCCGATCGGTTTTCCCTTCCGCCGTGACCCCTCGCGTGTCGAATTATATTATCTGTCGTATGCGTAATAAGCGCGCGCTCGAACATTTTCATCGCGACGTCGCGCCAAGTATCTCCCTTTCCGTTCCATCCTCGTGATCTTATCTTTTTCCTTTCCTTTGAAGGAAAGCGGTAATCTTGAAGCGGCAGGTTTGAAGTAGGGATACGAGTAATTTTTGCTCACTCGAGTAATATCGTATTATTTCATTGGACATTCGTTGTTTGACCTCAGAAAGATAGCGTGAGTAAATTCACTCGTAAATTCACGTTTGAAGGCCTTAACTCCAGGAAGGTAGTGATGTAGCCAACGATTAATCCCTTGTCAACCTTGCTTTAATCTTTAAGCCGTAATAAATTGACCAACCATAGTCGATTATTTTAAAAATAATCAATCGTGGTTAGTCAATTTCTTACGGCTTAAGAATTAAAGCAAGGTTGTGGACAAGCGGTAAGATAGTGATAATATGCGATTAAGATAGGGCTCTGAGTAATTTTTACTCTTGCAACAGTAGTATCTGATGAAAAAGCAATGGAGTACTCACTTCAGTGGATGATGAAGTAAATATTAGAGGGGAGTCGACACTCGAAGTTTTCAGTGCATGGAGAGAATCGTATAGTAAAAGTGATTACGGAATTTTGTAACCGAGATTTTGTAGATCGACATTCAGCAGTGATTTACTTTTCTTTCATATGTTTATATTTCAGGAACTAAGATGTGCTATTGAAAGAAATTTGCCATGTTGCTTAGTGAGACAGACCTCATTGACAGAGTGTCATTCTTTCGTTCAAGGGGACACGGGTGAAAGAGAAGGTTGCGAGAGCACTTCTGTGCGGGCTTGCCGAATAAAACGATGGGGCGGCAATGAGGGCGAGAGAATACGCGTTTGTGTGGTGGTGGCGAGCAACGTGTAACACGTGGCGGTATCTTGTATCGACGGCGCGGTCACCCGCTGCTACCGCGGTGTTTTCTTCCTGTGTGCCATTCGCTACGAATGGCGGTGGCGGTCGCGCCGAAGAAGCCGAGCGAGGACGCTCCGAGACGCGCCGAGGGTGTCGCGGGGGCTTCACCCCGCGCTCCCTCTTCCTGGGCTCCCTTTGCCGCCGTTCTACCTCCTCGTATGGTATGCCTATAAGAGTAGATTTCCTGCAGATAACTCTCGACCACGCTCCCCGGAGGTCCGCCGTAGGCCGCGCCCGCCCGCGTGTGTAATAACGCGGAAAATGCTGCGGTATCTTCGGGAACGCGCAACGGAGACTCGACTCGTAAAAAGAGAGGGAGAGAGAGAGAGAAACATGGAAAAAGAGATAGATAGATAGACAGAGAGAAGCCGTCAAGGTGAAAATTCCACAGGCAGCACGCTTCTTTAGGCGATACTTAATTCATTCGTCTTGCGATTTTCCGTGCATTGATTTTTCGCGGATTGCTCGCGGCGAGATTCCACGGGCGGGATTTTTGCGTCAGAGCGGTCCCTCGAGGACGCGATAATGACGGCCGCCGTGTTTTCGATACCCGACGGGTATCGGTAATTGATTCGGTAATTTATTCGAGGCGTTTCATCGCCCACCGCACCCGCGGATAGTCGTTTGCGCGCGTGTGGATATATCTTGCGCGCCTGATATCCGGGTTCACGCGAGGTCACCGCAAGGTTGCCGCGCGAGGAGGCGAGGCCTCCTCCCCGCGCTTTCTCCGCGTTTTGATCGCCCCCGGGTTGCACTTTTCAACAGTCGCCTCTGCTCGCCTTCCCGTCTGCCCACGGAAGCGCGTTGAGAAATTCGCGCATTTCCTTCGCACGCGACCTCGATATTCGCTCGAGACAGCGCGACTTGGTCTCGCACGCGGATACGCGTCCTCCATGGCGCTTTTGGACCCGAACCCTCGTTATTTATGTGCGCCGCGAGTTTAACATATAAATAGGCGATGTTTCAAGCAGCGGCGATCTTTCGGACGTAAACATATGGGCTAAGATGAATGACAGAATAATAATCGGTGTTATATACCGTTTTAACGGTGCGGCACGCCTCCGAATGATTAGTCGCGCGTCTTGCGGGAGCGTGTTTCCCTTAAAATTAAAATGCTGATGTCCGATCAAGTCTGAAATATAAGATAGAGGAGAGAGATCGGGAGACAGGCCGCGCGAGCACGGCGCGACGTGTGCGCGTAAATAAGACATCAGGCGACGTTCGTCTGTCCGCCGAAATCGCATTAATCACCGCGGAGAGACTGCCTTTTTTGCCTTGCTTTTGGTGTGAAGTATGTGCGTACGTACGAAATTAGCAGATTCGGCTAATGAGCTGAACGCGCTGTCACTTGTCAGAGAACTAACCGTCCGCGACAACGCGTTTATCTCGCGACCCTCGTATACGGCAGAAACAGCTCCGTTAGTGTAGCTGAATTTTCTAGGCTGAGAAGGAAAGCAGTTGAATCGACAGAATCAACGGTTACTCGCCTTCAAAGCAATATTGTATTTAATGAATAAATTATTTGTTAACGCAACGATAAGTTGATGCAGTTGCTGACTAAACATTGCGACCATTGAATCAGTTTATATATATATATATATATATATATATATATATATATATATATATATA
>NW_022639508.1:378405-380418 GCF_010583005.1 Odontomachus brunneus | reverse complement strand
TATATTCATATATATATATATATATATATATATATATATATATATATATACATTATATATATATATATATATATATATATATATATATATATATATATATATATATATATAACAACTATATAATTTATTTAATGGACTAAATGCTTGCCTAAAGAAATTTTGCTTGTTCAAGCAAGAAATCTCATTAATCAACCACTTTTTTCTCAGTGTATAATTTTTACTTATCACACGAAAGTGAGGAATATTCCTTCTTAATTAATGGTCGCGTTTGAAGGAACGAATTATGCATACTCTATTATTACATAAAAATAATTGATTAGTCGTCATTTACTTGTCTCAGAATTACCTCACTTTAATCACTAGATGTATCGCTTTTTGTACCGGTAATATAGAAACGCACGCGGGTTTAAGGATTGCAGAAAGATGGCGAATAAACCTATCGCGGCTCGCAGGAGCAACAAGCTGTGCGTGAGCGCGCTCCGTGCACCTTCGATATTAATTGCAAGCGTGACGAATCGGACGGATTTATCGGCATCGCTTTATCGCGCAGCTAATAGTATGTTGCCGCGGAGGGCTTAGGTGTATGATGGAATACGCGGACAAGAATTGATCAGAGGTTTAGGTCCAACTACGGAAAGCGGTAGGACGTGGGCAACGCGCACGGGGGCGGCAATTTGTATGCGGCCGATAATAATGTATAACCACCCACGCGATCCTCCCCGGGGACTCGAAGGCGATCTTGTTTGCCGCGGGGGTGAGACGAGCGGCGCGACGTGAAGAAGCACACGGGCGGAGAAGAGGACTCCGTTTTCACCGACTCTCTTGGCTACTCGTTCGGCGGAGAGCGATAAACATATAATTTCGTTCATTCAGAGCGCGCGTGGAGTGTCCCTTTATCTCGGAAATAACGTCGTCGTAAGCTCACTCCCGTGAGATAAGCTCGACAGCCATAATTCCTCGTCGGAGCGAAGCGTAGAACCGAGCTGGTGCGCCGCCGAGCGCTACAGATCTCCATCTCCGTCGTCCCAAGGCGTGTACGCACACGTGTAACGGCTCGTTGAGTGAAACATAAAGGTTTAACGAGCGGCACCGTAAAGCTAATTGAAGACGTTGCGAGCAGGCCGCACGCTCGAATCGCCGTCGCAGGGGCGCCAGGATGTCCTGGAAACTGAAAGATCTTTCGGCACGCGGACTGTTTTTTTCTCCGTTCAGAGTAAGTTTCAGCGCGCGTAAGTGCACACAGTGAATTGCACATTATGCACGTTACGTCACTTTCGAAATTGCGAATCGTTATTTTTTATTCTTTTTTTTGAACGCGCCTTTTTTCATTGGCTAATCGGTCGTGCAGCTCGTTATCGCTGAACGCGAACGTACTCACTCACTCACGCACGCACGCACGCACACCTGTATCTGCCTGACCCTGAACTTTCTAAGCTAATTTGAATTCCCGACCGGTGCCCGTAAGGTGCGCTCGGACCTCTCGTAACGACCTCGCCTCCTTGCTTCCGGTGAAAACTCGCGAGTCGCAAATCCTCATGGGAGTGACTTCAACTTCAGTCTAACCACGACGAAGTGGAAAGTCTCACGGCGTAAGTATCGTCTCTGAAACACGAGACTTCTCCGTGGACATTTGCAAGTCTCGTTATTTGTAATGGCGAATTAGCATATCATTGTCATTCGAATTTATTCGCTCGAGACGAGACGGGGATTTTGGGATAAACCGCGGTCCCTCGCACGCCCAGCGCGAAATCTATAAGTCGGCCCACGCGAACGGAATAAATTGTCGCCGGAACGGGCTGGAGCGCGAACGGGACAATCGGAGAAAGCATCACGCACTGACTGCGACGGATAAAAAAGAAAGGAATGAGAGAAAAGAGAGAGAAGAGAGAGAGAGAGAGAGAGAGACTCGTGAAAGGTCGATTCGATAATGAGATCGCGTGGATCGTCAATGCCTACCACTTTCTCTCTCTCTCTCTCTCTCTCTCTCTCTCTCTCTCTCTCTCTCTCTCTCTC
>NW_022639508.1:370441-378119 GCF_010583005.1 Odontomachus brunneus | reverse complement strand
CTCTCTCTCTCTCTCTCTCTCTCTCTCTCTCTCTCTCTCTCTCTCTCTCTCTCTCTGCAAATATTATTATTTTAGAGCTCTTTATCTTCTTTCTTCTTGATAGTTTGGCCGTAGGATATAAATACATGTATAGACAAATATTTTAAATTCTTAGCTCGACTGTGAGAATCTTATTATGATTTTATATATACTGATATATATATTTTATATATATGATATTTTATATTTTATATATACTGATATATCTTTCTCTTTCTTACACTCTCAATAAAAAAGAAAACATATATAGTCTAATACTCATGATTTTGGAAAACTTTGAAAATTTGTGGAGTGTGTGCGAGCTTTTTTTATTTTTTTTGTCGTCGAATTTGCTAACTAATATTTCCCTATCTAATCTATCCTTCCTCTTTATCGATTATCTGTATCCTTGTTTACGTTTGACAGGACGATAACTTAGCCGCTGGAATGATTCTCGACGTAGCTCCTTTAACTGTATGTTGTTTAATGAACCTCGATGCGATCTCGATGATCTCCACTCAGGGCGAAACGCGGGACGAGGTCTCTTTCGCTCGGGATAAATGCGAGCACGCGGGTTTCCGGCAGCGAGTATTACGAGCGGCGACAGTAACGAGGAGAAAATTCGCGCGGGAAGCGCGAGGCGCCGCAGTGCATGCACGGCCGCGTTTAATAACGTGGGTGTGGTCGCCGCGTTATTGCACGAGTTTCTCGAAGGAACGAAGAGGAGAAAAGGACACTTTGGTAGCCGCCACGGGTTACGACTGAATTTACTCCTCGCGAGCGTCCTTGATATTTCTGAAAAATCTCAGTTGGCTACAGCTATGTGAGAATGATCCAAACCAGGAAATTATGATTTTTTAGTTTTTCTTACCAATTGATGGTGCGTTTTTCTACATGAAACAAAAAAAAATTTTAATATTATGGGCGTCCAAAATTAATTAAGAGAAGTTTTTATTTTCTATTTGTTCTGTCTTTCTTTATTTGAAGAGTGAAGCTTGTCAATGAATACCTTTAAATAGAAGAACATTGACCACGTCTGACTTCTTGAACGATTGTGAAGAACTTTAGTGCCATTCATACTTTTTAAATCATGTATCAACTTTTCATCTTCATTTTCCTCGAAATTTACTTTTAGTGAGTTGGACCATTCTGGTCGAACTACGGCTGATCGTCAGCTCGTATACTCACCTCGGAACGGTCGCACGTGGAGACGGAGAACTGTCAAACCGCGACCAACTCTCAGTGATGCTCTGAAAAGGGAGACGAAAACGCGCGATACTCGTCGATATTCTGTAATACTCGTCGGAATCGGAGCGAACGGTGAATGCGACGGCGGCACATCTCCACTGAGAGACGATGAGAAAAGGAAGAGAAAACGCCGTAGCAAAGAGGACGAGCAACAACGCGAACGGTGAGCAAGCACGCGGAGAGTGCGAGGAGGGGAAGGGCAATGGGGGAGAGGGGAGGGTTGATCTGGTTGTGCCGGTCGTAGTCGGTTAGGTTGACCGGTCGCCGTCGGCACGCCGATCAGCGGCCTGGCGCGGCCGGCCGCACCGGCGAGAGAGCCGCGCGACGACCTCAACAGGGCGTGGCGGGTCACCGGTCCTCGCTTGCTCGCTCGCGCACAGTGGCGCGCTGTCGGACGGCTTTCCTTCGGAGCCTCGCCGGCTTCACCGAGGCTTCCTAACGTGCAATAAGTTTTACAACATTTATAAGGCTTAACAAACTGCAGCGAGAGTTGCAGTGTTCTCATTCGCGTCTATTAACAGATTGTGACAGACAGTTCAGGCTCTAATTAGCCCTTTCATTTATTCGTACTCTGCTGACTGCAAAACTTGGCGTCTGTAGCAAAATTGGTTATGTTCTTCAACAAGACAGACTTTACTGACAGTTTAATCCTGCGCCAAAAATATATAGCAAGATTGGGAGGAAAAGAAACTATAATATTCTCCACACGTAATTAAGTTTGGACAATATACGTAGCTAACCACTAATTTCGATGCATCTTGCAATATTGCGTTCTCCCCAAATTCTGTTCGCGATAATCACTAGTTTCGCGATCGACCTTCCGCCGCGGACTCCGCCGAGCGATTTTCGAGCGCGAGCGTAGGACGTACGCGCGCGCGCTCGCTCGTGTTACGTAACGCGACTCTGGCCGAGCCGATCCGCGTTCATCGCGGTAGAGACAATCCGCTGATCGATCACGGCGTGTCGGCGCGGCGCGAATCGGCCGACGGTACCGGTTAGCGCGCACCTTGTTGGCACACCGACGGCGTCGCCCTTTCTCACGGAACAATTCCGCGCGAGGTCGCCGTAAGGCTGAAACGAAAACACGCCGGTGGAATTTCTAGCTCGAGCAGCCCGCCAACGCAAATTCTCAACCTCGCGGTTCGTCCCGCCGCGGAATTCTGCGGGCGTGCGCGAGCGCACTCTGCCCTTCGCGCGTACGCGAGCGCTGGCCTTTCCATATAAGGGGTCTCGCGCGAAAGCAGCAGCAGCAGCGGCAGCAACTACGGCAGCAGCAACCGGGGTCTTTCTCTCTCTCTCTCTCTCTCTCTCGGTGGCGGGCCGACAAAAGTTACAGCCGCGCGCGTTCTTATTGGTTAATGCTTCATTCCCCGTGTCGGACGCGTTCGCTGTTCGGCGTCAAACGAGTTTCGTTCGTGGCGGCGACCACGCGATGTCGAATCGCCGGCGATTGCGTAGGTGAGATACACGTGTAAACGCGTATAATCCGGCGCGCGGTTGGAAGAACGAAGCCGGGTCGGCGTCGAGACAATGCGCGCGATACGGTATTGTAACATCCGCGGCTCACGCGTACACGCGCACGTACGGACGCACGCACGAGGAGTAGACGATGAGTAGGCCGAAACAATAGCGGCTACCAATCCCCGGGACCTAATTGCTGACTTTCAGCACCTCTGTTACGCGGAAGACGACTATGCGCCTCTCGGCAGGCTCTTCCCTCTTTCTCGCCGCGACTGTAATTAAGTTAATGAGTGAAAAGCAAATAAGATTCCAGCGGGAACGATCAGTTCTCGCGACGCACTCCGACCCTCAGAGGGATTGTTGCGCGGAAAGAGTAGACATAAAAGTCAGTCGCAGATGTCGACTTGCACGACGACGACGACGACGACGACGACGACAACGACGATGGCGCGCGTCTGACGCGGGACCGTTCGAGGCTATTCTGAAACGTCGCTCGTATCCACTTTGCCGTTTTGTAGCGTGACAGGTGTATTAACGGCCAGGAGACAGTCAGCAGCAGGTCTCTATGGACCAGACGCGACTTTTATTGCGGAACCGTGTCGGGGGCTCGTGTTAGATTCGCGTTGTGCGACGCTCAATGATTGAGCGCTGTTGAATAATTAAAAAAAAAAAGAGAGAAGAAAAGAATTTTATGCCCCATAAATATCGCGTTGCAGCATCGGCAGACGATTGCTAACGAAATTACCCCTCTTGCACGCGCGAATAATAGCGTCTTCGCAAAATGTCGTGAGCGTTTAGCATTGAATTTATCGCCCGCGACGCGTCGACTTCATTTTCAGCGAAATATTCTTGTATATGGCTTCACGAGGAATTTTCCGAAATCAAAAGGAAAATATTTTAATCATAATATTATTCTTCTTCTTTATTCGAGAAGAGGGATATTCTTTCGGCAAAAGTCTCCGTTTAGGATATAGGAATACAAGAAATAGTACCTAGATTTCTTTTTTTAGATGTTGGAATACTCTCTTTTTGGTTTTAGAGGAATTCTCCTGAGGCCATCTATAAGAGAATTCTCCATTAAGGATGAGGTATTTCTTTGAGCGTGTTAATGATAATTTCATTACTTCCTCTTGAACGACACGCGATCCATTTTCTACAAATGATCATTATTCTTAACGTTCATTTGAACATCAGCATTACCGTATAAGCATCCAGAGTACAACTGTTGTGTAGGATTAGATTGAATTGCTGAACCTTGATACTGAAGCGCGACTAATTTCCGTATCGTCTTCCGCACCTGCGCCGCTCTCGGGGACGACGCAAGAAACCGAGCGGTCGGCTGCGAGAAAGAATTCCTCCTTTTACTCTCTTTCTCTCTCTCTCTCGCCGTGTGTAGTTCAACGTGACGCGGTTCCGATTGGATGATCTTCCGAGGTTACAACCGCGGCGTCGCCGGATTCCTTGGGTCAGGGATTCGAGAGCTCGGCGAGAGAGGAGAAGCACGGAGGAGCCGTTATTTTTCGAGGGTTCCGCGTCTTTTCCCAGGTCACGCTCGAACGCAACCTCCACCGCGACGATATTCCGCGACGATATTCCGCGACGAGTCTCCTCCTCCTCCTGCTTCTTCTCCTTCTCCGCCTCCTCGTCGTCTCTCTCGAGGCTGACGTCCGTTCACGACGCGGACGACTATTTATGTCATCTGCCATCGACGAAGTGACTGTCCGAAGGCTTCCTACGCGAAGCACAGTCCGTTATAATTAGCTCGGGAAAACTAAAGAGAGAGAGACCGAGGTAGTTAAAGAAATGAATTACGGCCGCACGTGATAGACGTGAGACGTCGTGTTTCGCGGACGTATTTAAACAACGTCCGCCGTTCCGCCGCGCGACTGTTTGGCGATATATAAATAAGCGGGCTTTACCGTATTAGCAATTACGTCCGGATCATACGAGGAAAAAGAGGAGAGGCGCGAGAGAGGAGGCGCACAATAAATATCGCGTGAGTCGCCGTCGCCGCCGCCGCAACGTGCATTTATATCGTTACACGAACATTTCTATGTTCACCAATTTAAATTCCGCTTGACGCCTCCGGGCCCGCCGGGCATATCTGATAAGCCTACGCGCATAACTCGAGAAAAAGGGGGGAGGTCCCCTCCCCGCCCCTTCGCCCCCTTGGCGTGAGACGCAATGACGCGCGCGCGCGCGAATAATTTAATAACACACGCTCCCGACGCGCATCCTCGCGAGCGTTCTCGCGAGAGCGCTCGTTCTCGCTCTTTCGCACTCGCGCTCTTGCGAATAACACGACGCGAGTATGTGGGGGCCTAACATCGTGTTTGTGGAAGGTATAATTGATGCAGGACCAGCCGGAGATCGCGTTTGCCCTTAAGAGTTTGGAACTGGGTGGAGAAAATATAGGTTGTCTTCGTTATACCCGGCCTTTGGTGCGCGCCCGGTCGCCCGCGGTGCAACACGAGGATGATATATTCGCTGCAACTGCAGCTGCGCTGCGCGAGTCGAACGGCCATGCAGCGCTGTGCTGCGCTGCGCCGCGCCACGCCGCCACGTCGGTCGGTCGTTTCGTGAGATTTCGAAACCTGCTATACTCCGCCTCGTGAAAACAATGAAGTGTAATGCCCCTCTCGTCCTCGTCGAGCCTCAGCTTAGTTAGATGGGTGGACGCGTTTTTTAATGTATGCTGCGTGCCCTGCGAACGGATGTGGCGGAGTTCATAAGTCATCTTCGACGAGATCTCTCTCTCTCTCTTGTTTCTATATTTTTTTTCAAGATATAAAGTTGGCAATGCGTATTAAATTATTTATTTTCGCACTGCCAACAATCCACGAAATTTTTTCGATACGCCGACAGTGAGTCGATTAACCCTTTAAACTCCAGGTTTAGGTCTGAAACCAATAATCTCGCTATAAAACGCCCGTGAAATGGCTTTACCTTAAGAGCCAACGCTTGATTAGCGTGCGACCATAGAAGGAGGAGGGACGCCGTGCGTTCGACGAGATCTGCGTATCTTTTTCGTTCCAGAAAGAGAAAAATATCGAGAGCGCGGTCCTGCTAGGCCGGGACTCGAACCCGGGTCTTTCGCTTGCCGGGCGACTGCTCTAAACCACTGAGCTACTTGACGCTCCACGCTCACGACACTCTCCTCTTCCTAGATAACGCTCAGAGATGCCGTTCGGAAGCGACATCTCTTGGCGCGATCCCGAGCGCACGGCGACTACAGAGAGAAACAATGTTACTGTACCAAATGGTACAGCTGTCAGTCTCTCAAAGTCAAAGGTTGCTATCCTTTAAGACCTGCTGTCCATGTATGCCCGTCTCCACCGTTGCCCCTCCTCATCTGGTGCAAATAATACAAATAGCTCCGGGGTCGACACCAATTTTTTGGCAGCCCCCGGGTGATCTGCGATTCGGATTTGGCGTATGTAATCGTGAACAGTGACAAACAATTTAAGAGGAGATTGATTTTTCTTGATTTTTTGCTTCCACGGGAATTACGTTGCGCCAGTATATCCGGAGTTAAAGGGTCAAAATTGGAGTCCATATCAATTGCATTGAGTGCACTGATAAATTCAGTTGGATATTTCGGAAAGAACCGGGGAATTCGAGAACAAGGCGCTGAATTCTCGCGAATTATTTTACATTTTCTTGATTTTAATTCCGTTAGGTTTTAGTTTCGGGTAACGCTGACAAATAAACGCGGGTAATTTACAGGAATGTGAGATACACTCACCGTGTCGGACAAAGCGCTCGGTGGTGCATACTCGGGTCTCGCTGCGGGAATCGGGGGAACGATTCTTTGCACGTCGTGCGAACGACTTAACTAATTAGTGTTTTGCACGAGGCGACCGTGAAAGAGGCGGCGGCTTCTCTCGCGCGTGGCCGCTTCGTACCGTTAGAACCGCGAACGCGCCGGGAATCCGAAACAGTACGGAGCCTATTTACCGTAATCAATGACTGCGCGTTTCATCGTCGGCGATTGTTAACGCCGCGAGAGTCGCATTGTTAACGCGAGATCCTCGCGCTTAACAGTAGGGATTCTTGGCGGCGCGATGAATCCACTTGATATTCGTTCGCGCGATGCACACGCGGATAAGTCGTAGATTAGATTAACCGCTCGGCGAAATGGTCGGATCCCAAATTACCGGAAAGCATCGCTTCTTCTTATTTCGCGTCAGAAGTCAGAGTTGGCGATGTCTTATGTTGGTACAAAATTTCGTTGTCGTGTGTTTGTCAAATGAAATCGAAAATGAAATTATCCAATTTCGGATTATCCAAGTATTCTTACGAGTAAAATAAACGACATTGACTTGGTATTTTCTTAGACATCTAACGTGGACTCTCTAATTTCTTCCTAATACCTAAACTTTTCACTAGAAAATTAATAAGTTGAGGAAACATTTATTTATTTCCTAGAGAAGTAAGTTAATTAAATTTTCTTCTGATTCTCAGCTACATCCTTTGTAATTAAATTATAAATTTCTTATTTTATTATATACATATGTATTTGTGTATATATATATATATATATATATATATATATATATATATATATATATCATATATGACTTTACATATGTGGTGGTATTTGTTCTTAGAGGGAATAATTTTCCTGCAAATATATAAATATAGAATTTAACAGAAAAATGACAAATCTGTGCAACGACCTAATTATTATTTTATATAAATTGAATTTACTTAATATCATTTGGCTGGTAAAAGAAGGAAGTTTTTAAGAGAAATTCTTTCTTTCACGCAGCGTTTAATATCATTCAAGAGTTAAATGTGTTGCAATTGACTCGCATTAATGACAAATAATAATCGCGCCAACAACCCTCCGGAAGTCGGCAAATTAGACGCTGTCTCCGCGGGATAGAAGAGGGAAAAGAAAAAGACAGAGAGAGAGAGAGAGAGAGAGAGAGAGAGAGAGAGAGAGAGA
>NW_022639508.1:351279-370098 GCF_010583005.1 Odontomachus brunneus | reverse complement strand
GAGAGAGAGAGAGAGAGAGAGAGAGAGACCTGAATGCCCAGCAGCATGAATGCACGGCCTCGATCCGCGTCGATCCCGATCCCCCTCTTCGGCAAGAAGCCGGCATGCGCGCGAAGGAGACCGGTCTGCCGTTGCGTGCACGACTCGCATTACGCCGCTGAATATTTCATTCATAAGCGGGCCGAGCAATTACCGTATTCCACGAACGTGTGGAGGCACCGAGCTACGGAGGAGACGTCCGCGATCGCGCGCTTACCGCACCCCGCCGCTCGTCGTTGCAGCTGCAATTACGCGAGGCGCGGCCGCCGGTGCGGTGAATGAAACGCGTCCGCACACTTGCCGTTCTTTTGCCTCCTTCTTCCTTCCCTCCGTCTTTTTCTGCTCTCCCGCGTCCTTCCGTTTCGCGTTCTTCTTCCTCCTCTTCCTCTTCTCGACCGGTAAGACCGATTGACTTTTTGCGTGCCGGCGGAAATGACGGTCCGTCTCGTCTCTCCACGCGCCAATCGCGTGAGACGAATTCGCAGGATTCCTCGGAGACGCGGTTGCAGCAGCAACTGCTGCTGCTGCTGCTGCTGCTGCTGTTGCCGCACGAGGAGGGTCGGCCTTCGGCCGCGATTCGCGTCGGTCGGAGGTCGACGACGACGAAAGAGTGCGAGGAGCGCCGCCGGTGCATGCATGCGTGCGGTGCGCTTCTTGCATCCCGGGGATGCACCGACGATGAGCAGAAGTAGCGTCGGCGTGCGAGTACAACTCGCTCTGGGAGTTTGGATACCGCGAATTCCTGCGATTACCTCGTAAACCCCGCCAGTTCACCGTTCATGAATTAACCATCGTGATAGAGAATCCGAGTATATTATCGATGTAAAAAAAATTAGATATTCCGCGAACGAGGTACTCTCACCGGGGAGTCCTTACACGGTAAAAAAGTTTGTGCAAAAGACACATCTCTCAAGTATTGTCAAATTGTTACTCTAATTTTGCGAAGATTGCGAATATAATATTTTACCGTTTAATATATTCACGTTATATGTCAAATTAACATTACAATCAGAATGGACAAGTAAAATATATTGAATTTGGCATGTAATGTTTTACAATGCAGCGTTGTCAGGACATAATTAAAACAAAGCGTCTCCTGCCGCTCGTAGAAATGACAAAAAAAAAAGAAAACCTATCTTTTGTACGGTTTCAACAGTGAGATAATAACGTGCCACACCCGTGTTTCTGTTTGCAGAATTTCCGGGAGCATCGCATAGACGGTGCCGCGCTGCCGTTGCTCTCGGAGGATCATCTAACGGGTCCGATGGGTATGAAGCTCGGTCCAGCGTTGAAGTTGCGCGCTATGCTCGCTCGGAAGCTTGGCGCTTGTACGGTGTGCTTGCATTGCGCGCACTGCCACCAAACGCCGTTACCAGCGCTGAGCGCCGCGGCCGCCGCGGTGACGCAACAACAACAGCAGCAGCAGCAACAGCAGTCGCAGCAGCCGCAGCAGCAACAACAGCAACAGCAGCAACAGCAGCAACAGCAGACGTCGGGCCGGCGACCCAGTAGCACCGGAAACTGACAAACAATGGCGGAGACTCCCCCGTTAGGGCCCGAGACAGCAGCGGCCGGTATGGGTATGACCCCGTCGCCGTCTCCGGACCCGAACCGGGCCCTCAGGATAGAACGGCGTGTGCCTCGTCCGGTACGCAAGCCGGAAGTCGTCTTCAAGAAGCCGATCAAGCAGTGACACGCGGTGGACGTGCGAGATGCGGAAGACGCTTTCGTATTGTTACCCCGAGTGTGTGTGGAGACTCCGCCTGTTGTCAGTAGTGACCTAAGTGCCCGGATCGACCCTTAGATAGAAAAAACTCGGGAGACCGACTCGGCTCCGCGCGCTCCGGCGATGCCGGGGTGTTGGAGGCCAGGGGAAAGGTAGGAAGGTAGAGGTAGAAAGAGAGAAAGAGAGAGAGAGAGAGAGGAGAGACTTCGCATAAGTTAGCGCCTAGAGACCGAACGCTCAAGAAAAGAGAGTAGTTTCGAGTATCGGGATTAGATATAGAGCCTAAGGATAGGAAGCGCAGAGACCTGACGGAGCGCGTACGTTGGCGAGCTGAAAATGTTTTGTAACTTCGCGTTCTGTTCCTCTTTTTTCTTCACCTTTTGCTTTTTGTACCAATAAACGTTTTCCAAAAACTGCCGAGAGAAATTTTCGCAAGTATACGTGGTAAAATATATTGTTTGTTATCGAGAAGTGCGTTCGCGAGATTTAGTAACAATGCGGTAGACGCGTTTGAATTTTTGTACGGGAGGGAATGCGGAAAAGCGGTCGTGAATCGAGCAAACCAGTGCCTACTTTTCGTATAAGGTCTTCCAGGACGACGTTATCGGGTGATCGTAGGGAATCGGTCTTTGATGCGCGTTGAGACGTCAAACCCGCGCGTCAAACCCGCACTGGGATGATCTGTAATTCGGCACAGAATTCTATCAGAGGGAAATATTTCTAAAGAGAAAGAAATATTTGAAAAATCAGAAATACATTTTTTACAAATCAGAATTACATTTCCGACAAAAGGAAGCCTATATACGCCCTTAGAAATGTGTATATGGATATATATATATATATATATATATATATATATATATATATATATATGCACAGTAAAATCGTATCTTCGCGCACTCGTATCGTGTCGCGCACAAAATTGCAAATAAAATTCCGTCACGAATCGCGGATCGTCCGAAGCCGGGGCCTTATTCTCGATCGCGCCGCCTCATCTCTCGATCGTCGATCGACAACTTTCTCAAACTTAACGGCCGAGGTCGTGTTTCTGAGCTGCGTGCGAAAGTTCAGGATATGAAAGACGAAGAGGAGGCGTCGACGATTCGAAAAGAGACAGACGTGACGAAGAGAAGAGGAGGAGGAGTGCGCGAAGTACGTACGTGTACACACGTGCATATGCGTCGGAGTGATTACGTGCGAGAATACGAGTGTGTGGCAAAAAAAAATAAGAAAAAAGAAAAACAAACGGGACATAGGAGTACAGAGGTATATGTGAAACACAAGGAGAGACGATCTAATTAGGGAAAATTATGTGCAATAACAATAAATACGTTTCGACGCGATAACTTTTAACTACATAGGAGATACGTATTTGCTCAAATCGTTGTTTCTTTTATATATTTTAACGAAGTTTTTTATATGGATGAATTATTATGATAAATATATACTAAATTATATTTTTGCTAGCGCTCTACGTGCAACAAAAAAAAAAAATGTGAGACCCACGTGCGAGCACATGAACGTACACACGAACACAAACATGCGTACACAGACACATTTATACACAAGTATACTCACCAATCCGCGCGAATGTTGACGACGACGACGACAAGTTTCACGTGCGACGGACCCGTCTTAGCTCTTAGGGAATTGTACATTAGCGCCCCATTTAATTTGCCCCTCTTTAATCCTTAACGTTCAACGCAAGCGTTTATTTATTTAGAACGTATAGTACCGTTGCCTTATTGTATTCACACGTAACGACTAAGATACGTAAAACGGTGGTAGGGCGACATCAAAGTGTGCGCTTGTGTGCGCCACGCGTGCGAGAGCGAGGAAACAAGAGAACGAGCGCTAGAGAGAGAGAGAGAGAGGGGGGAGAGAGAGAGAGAGAGAGAGATCAGTTCGTAAGACGAGCAGTATTTTTAGATTTACACATTAGCCTGAATTTACTGCAGACTACGTAAAGTTAGAACTGTATGTACACATACATACACACGAGTAGACACACGTACATATCCATATACATACACAACATATACATACACATATACGAATACACCCTCGAGGTAACACGTGCTGTTGACACGTGCCACCCCGCGCTCCCGAGTTCACGTTTTGTCGGAAGAAAGATTTCATTGTCTCATCAAAAAATTACGTAAAGACATATCCACGAGTGAGTATCTCGCGGCTACGTCACGAGATTTATTCGCATTCCGCGTTCAATTCACGACCGACGATAACGCGCCAAGATAAAGAGGTAAAAGGAAAGAGAAAAAGAAAGAACTCTCGCAAATAAAGAAGGAAATTCGTTTGCCGCGGCTGACTAGGTAAGTCTGTTACTACTTCGCGGTGTAAAATTACCAATGGTAATTAGACGTTGTGATCGCGCACAATGTTACTACGGTTTTACGCGGATGGCTAATTACAGTTCTCCCCGTGTATATTTACCACGTGCCTATGTTGTTTCTAATTAACGGCACGATATCCTCTCGGCATACATATGTATACAAGTATGCGTGATAACGTGACTACGGAAATATTTCTTTTCCCTTTTTCTTTTCTTTTTCTCCGTTTGCTGCTCAACGAACGCGACGTTCGGAGATTGTACTTTTTCGAGCAATGGCACGGGAGTGAAACCTCCCGTCGCCGTCCGTGTGCGATGAACTCGGGCGCGTCGACACTAACAACCAAGTTCAGCGGCTTTTACTTAAAACACACGATCACTGTACATAACGCTTGAGCATTTATTTATGTCGTGCTTTTACACAAGTGTCTCGTAGTATTTTATTTAGTGTCTTAGTCGAGAGGTTCTCACGCTGTCCAATGCGTATCAACGAATGTTACGCGGTAAACTCGTCCGACTAGAGAGAGAAAGAGAAAAAAGATAGGAAACAAGAGAAACACGGACGAGAGGGGGAGAGAGAGAGAGAGAGAGAGAGAGAAAGAAAAAAGGTAGGAAACAAGAGAAACACGGACGAGAGGGAGAGAGAAAGAGAAAAAAGAAAGAATTTATGTGACGTTGTAGAATCGGTGACAGATTCTCTCAGCGAAGGATTTACTTAATCGCATTACGGATTAAAAGAGTTAGAGAAAAGTGGTGAAATCGGCGATAAGGCAATTTCTTTTTGTGATATTTCAAGATTTTCTCCATTCATCTTCCGGGGTACCCATCCCATTCACCTTCCCAACAACCGACCTTCTTCCCCGCCCCCTGCTTCGTTAAAATCGATCGATTTTGCGACACCTTAACTCACCTGATCTCCCTTCGACTCTTTCTATTTCTCCATTGCGAGTCTGTCGTGTATTATCTTACGATTAACTGTCATATCACATGTATATATATAGTAGAAATTAATGGTGAAAAGAGGAAAACAAACAGTACATTGTTTCTGTTAAAATAAACCTTGTTGAAAAATAGTACGTGTGCTTTACTCTCTGTGTAATTTTTCTACTGCTTGTTGTAAGTGGCGACATATAAATCGTTATGATAAAGAAATCGCGTGTGAATACGCGGACCTATAATTTACGGGATCTGGTCATAGGAGCAAAGGGATGGTAAATAAATTAATTAATTTGCCACAAGAACTAATTCAATCAATCAAATATTTATATCAATTAAAATATTTATATTCTAAGCTCATATGGAATGAGCTTGGAATCCACTACAAGCTTGAATAAAACATTTGCGATTACGAGTAACAGTATTTCCGTCGTTTCAAAATTTTGTTTCAACAAATTTAAAAAGAGCAAATTTTTCATTAATTATATATCTCTTGTATTAACACATTTATATATGTGTGGTGATAATAACATAGACTTAAAAGCAGAATATCCGTAGTCTGTCTTCAACGTACTAGGACTTCACGATGTTTCGGGAACTTTCACCTGCAGGTAAGAGAAATAGATTATTAAAAACAGTATTTTAATATACAACCAACAGCGTATGGTCGTGCTCACAAAATTATTATTTATCGTAGCTCCACCGTAAACACCGCGGCAATATTTGTCATTTCGACATGTCAGTATTTCAACTGACACAATTGATTATTGCCGAGTAATCTCGTGGAGATATTGTCGGAACGAGTTAAGATTTAAAAGTTGAAACTTGGTGTGATAAGATACAAGTAATTGACATAATGCGAAGAGGCACGACGTACAAGAACAAAAATTCTTCATCAGCTGAATAAACAACTGAAATTCCTCGTAAATACGTAAGAACATTGCATTCACGAGAAAGAATTGTCTGAGCGTCAAGACATTCGTATTCCTGTGCAATATTTTTTTGGCAAACTATCAACTTCCTTTCTTCTTTTCTTTCTTCTGTTTCACAATTCGACTTTGTTATGCAACTGTCATTTAGTATATGCGAATAATTGTAATAAAATTGCGCAGATTGATCTTGTAATTTTGCGGCCGTTGAAATGATCAAACTAGTGTCGAACGGAGGCTCGTTATTACCTTGTGATGCGTCGCGATTACACCATCTTTGTCCCTGGTGAGAATTTCTATGTCAGCATAGTGGTCCTTGTTCACCCTTATAGTCTTCCCGGTACACTTTCCATTGACCAGGTCCCCGGAAATAACGTCGCAGTAGATCCCGCTTTCCAAGCAAGTAAACAAAGATCTCTTGAGGTCGAACCTTTCATTGTTGAACGCGACAAATCCGCGTTCACCGCGACAAAAAGCGATCTGATTGCCACCATTGTCCCACCAATGGTTGACCGTGGTTCCGTTTACGGCGTTGTGGAAGATCACCATGTTGTAGATCTGACGCCAACGGTGCTCGCAGATCCTGCCGTTGCCGCAGGTATTGTCCGGGTAAATGATCGGAGACAGTAGATTGTTGTTGCCATCCGCTGGCGGGCTGTCGTCAAAGTTTTGGAAGTCATAGGAGCTCATGACACGTGGGTTCCCGTAATTGTGCGCTAACATAAAGGCAACCGCCATCTACAACGCAAAACGTATTCCATTAGACACGATCCACGTCTGGATAGAGACAATTGACACGTTGATCGTCGCGTCGATCTCCGTTGATTGTATCGAAGGCTTGATTGACGATTGAATTACCAAAGATAAGTGAGTGTAATTTGAGACGCGTGTATCCTCTATCTCGTTCTATCGGTTCTCTGTTGGCTGTACAATCGAGTTTTCCAATGCGATTAATTACATTTATATGTAATGTAACACACTCGTTATTAGCACCACACATGTGTGACGCATCGGTTTTTCACGAGACAGACCAATATCACATATGTGTGGCAATAATTCTTTCCGTGCACACAAATTAAGTCTGTTTTACATTGTTACATAAGAAGTACAGGATGGCTGTGAAAACGAACACAGCGATAACGAACGTATTAATTGCGCACTTGTCACTTCGTCATCGCTTCTACGTTTTTATTAATTCAATTGGTTTTACTATTCCAAATTTTTATCCTGAAATATTCCCGAAGAGTTACGTGCCTTGTACAACCGCGACGTCTTGTAGGTAAGAATATCGTGATCGTTGCGTTGAGTGTCGTGGTTGTCGATGAATACCAAGGCATCCTTCGATTCTAGCAAATTCCACTCAACTCCCCAGTTGATGAGCCACTTGAGCATATTATACCCCTTAAATGCGTTACTCAGTTCGCGGCCATATTGAAACTCCGTCACTGCGCCCAAACTGGTATACTCGTGTTTAGAGATCGCCTCGTTGCCGTAGTCGATCACTTCCTGATATATGTAAGGTCGTGTATTTGGTCGGAAACCGTGTGTGGGATTCACATCCTGTAGATTGTCATAGATCGCTTTAAGATCATTCGGCCACATATGTTTCGCGGCGTCTATCCTGAAATCCAGCAATCGAGGGCGTTAAATGACGATATATATATATATATATATATATATATATATATATATATATATATTTTTGTTGAAACAATTAACAGACGTTCTGTACTAACCGAAAACCGGCGATGCCCATGTCGATAGCTTCGTTCATGAAGTCGATGATAATCTTACGGACATACTCGGATGTCTGATTGAGATCGTGCAAACCGACTAGATCACAATTCCGTACATTTACTGGATCGTTGTAGTTATTTATGCCGCATGGCGGATTGTGAAAATGTTCCGATGAATACGGCACGTCATGGTACTGACGCTTATAGGTATCCGCCGTCGAACCACCGGTACCACGTGCTTGTTTGAAATCGCCGGTCATGTGGTTGAGCACTGCATCAACGTAGATCCTCACGCCGGCTCGGTTGCACCGCGAAACCATTTCTACAAATTCTGCTTTTGTACCCGATCTCGTCTCGAATTTGTAAGATATAGGCTGGTAACGTTCCCACCACGGTCTGGACGCTACGATTATATTTTCTTGGATCGGAGAAACCTGCAATTCACGAAGGCTTTCAATGGAGATCACAACAGGATGTAAGGGATTGAACTATTAACCAATTAGAGCTCATGACTAACTTAGCTGGGATATCATTCAAATGACATATGGAGTCCTCTAATATGATAAAAATAACAATTTCGGCGGAAAAAAGTTGCAAAAAGAATTTGTTTATAACAAAATTGTTTAAACAACTTATTTAAAAAAATATTTTTTTGAAAATATGATGTCAATCGATTCCGTTTTGAAAATTAGATCGAAAACGTGTATAATATGTTCAAAGTCAGACTCCTATCTGTTATAAAAAAATAATAAATAATTTCATATAATGCTGAACCCTTTACTACCCATAGCTAACTCAGCTGGAATATCATTCAACTGACATATGGTATCCTCTAGTATGATAAAAATAACAATTTCAGCGCAAAAAAGTTACAAAAAGAATTTGTTTATAATTGTTTATTTTTTTTTGTAGTAAATAGAAGTTCGATTTTGAACATACATGTTTTCCTAATTTTCAAAGCGGATTGGCAGCATCAGATTTTCAAAAAAACAATTTTTTAAATAAGTTGTTTAAACAATTTTGTTATAAACAAATTCTTTTTGCAATTTTTTTTCGCCGAAATTATTATTTTTATCAGAGGAAATTATTTTTACTAGAGGATTCCATATATCATTTGAATGATATCCCAGCTAAATTAGTCATGGGTTCTAATAGGTTAATACGGCAATCACTTTCATCATTTCGGCCGAGTTGATTGCTACAAGAAGATTGATTTGTCGACTGGCAGCGTCCCACAAAAAATTCATAGCTTTTAATCCGTCTTTGTTTTGTCGCGTGTTTATTATTCATCATCCTAACGATTAATTAATCGGCCTTATGTTTCTATATGTTCGAGTGGTTCAAAATTTATTAGATTAGCTCGATCAAAATAGAATTTTCTGCATACAAATCTGTTCGATGTTCGTGAATTTAATTCTCTCATTAATCTCTCTTTAATTCTGTCGTGAAACGACTAGAGTTTTTGTTTTGAAAGAATGATTGCCGCAAAGACACACGTGGCTAAAATTGCGCGCCTCTGATTCCCTTGATTTCTCTTACCTGAACACCACCGTATCCTATAGGACCGAGGAATTGTTCGCACTCCTTCGCGATATCCAGCCATTTCCACTCGAAGAGATGTACTATCACACTGTGGCCCGGCACATAAAGTGGGTCGCGGTAAGCAGTGTCGTCATAAGCGACCACTGCCGACAATAAGCTTAAAGCGCACACTATCGCTCGCATTCTGTATACTAAAGATAACAGCTACCACTCTGTAGAATATAAGTCTGCTGCTATATATAAAATGTGCTGCTACGTATGAAATACGAGTGACGAGCTGAAATGCAAACTAATTAATAACAGTCGACAAAGTGGCGATTGTTACGTTTGCGATAATTCTCGACTATGCAGAAGTCGGCTGTCGGCCTACTCGAGTCGAAACTTCGCTAGTCCAGCAAATTTTATCAAAAGATCAATTAAACATTCCGGAATAAAAAGGAAGAAAAAGAATTGAATAAAGGAAATGAATTTGTAAAAATAAAGATAACAGCTATGCGATAATGCTATGCTCCAGTAGAGAATTAAATTCGAATACAATAATAATCACGTCATTCATTCTTTCATCATCATTCTTTTCATCATTCTTTTCGAGTCAATGATCAAAGTACATAACGCGCTGTGCAACACGCGTGTCGTCAGTTATCATTCCTGTTTCACTGTAAAATATTTCGGACTCTCGTCGGTATTTCGATATGAATCGACAAGTTTCCTCTCAATAGAATCTTATTTACGCGACAGATAGCGTTATATGCGTGAATTCGCAGTGCTATACGACGGAATATAGCCGGGGGCAAGATGTCGGATCGCGGGAAGTCAGGGCGTGGGACGTCGAGGCGCGGGAACGATACATTATACATTTCGAAGTGTGTTAAATAATCGATTATATGGAATGTTTCTGATTTTAATGAATGACAAATTTTAGGGAAATAAAATTGTACCCAAGTCACAAAATTTAGATCGATATTCATAGTTTGCTTTTATCCGACATAATTACAGCTTCATGCATCTTTGATTAAGCTTAAATTTGTTTGCTTAAAGTTAAGGTTATTTGTACATTAGATCATGAATCTACTCGTATATCGATGTACACTGAAAAAAAAGATTACGACAATTATTATCAAATCGTCGTAATCTTTTTTTTCAGTGTAAGTCGATAAAAGCGAGGTTAATTATTTTCGCTGAATGCAATCGCGCAATGTGATTTATCGGCAAGTTACAATAATTTACATTTACATTTACATAGCGCTACGGTACCGATAAGATTTATTACAAATTAAAGTACTAATAAAAATAATGATGCTTCTCGTATTTTCTATGATGATAACAACGACGTGGGGCAAACGGTCAAAGTTATAATATTATATGAACAACATTATCTAGTCAGGATGCTAAAAATAAATGTCACAAGAGGATTAGTTTGAAAAGTACGAAACATAAAGATACGAAGAATGCAGAGATAAAACAACGTTCAATTCAGACTTGATGAGTGGAATATATTGTGGCAAACGACTCGGCAAATAAATATATAATTCCACGCGTATAAATTCATGTACAAAATAATGCTTAGAAAATTATTTTATTATAATATGGCGTATATCATTTTATTACAATTATATTATCGATGAATCATGTAATATATGTATTAATTCTCCTATCTATTAACTGTATCTTCATAAAATATAAAATATGCTTTCCAAAGTAAGAACATTAAAATTTGACGAGACATTCAGTTCTACGAATTATTATATTATTATATTATTAATTATTATATTATTGGAATTGGTAATTTATAATAATACGAATAATACCGGAGACCAAACAACTTAATTCAAATCTCGGCTCAGTAGTTTAGCGGAGATTCCAAACACATCGATTCGAATCTCGGCTTAATCTAGCGGAAAAATTTAGTGAGATATGGTGAGATATTGTGGATCGAACATTAAGAATGTGACTTTGGGATATTGGAAAATTATTTTCAACACTCTGGGCGTGTTACTGAGTGAGTAGAGTGACATTAACACACATTGTAATCCAAGAGATCATGCAGAGTAAAATACGCACACGTCATGTCGTTTTCGAAAATACATCTTTGCAAACGCGAAAATTACTTAAAAAACTGTAAAATATTATCCTAGAATGTGCTTTAGATGCTAACATATATGACTTAAATAACCTGCAGTAATATGATCGACTTTCGGCCCATGAGCGATATTCCTACGACATTAAGTTGAATCCAACATTATGGACGCGACTTTGGGATATTGGCAAATTATTTTCAACATTCTGGGTGTGCTACTTAGGGAATAAAATGAAACTAACACACATTTTCATCCAGGAGACGATGCAAATGGAAATACGCACATCTTTTCGAAATTGAACTTTGCCAACCGCCAAAATTACTTTAAAAGGCTGTGAAAAATTACTCCAGAATTACCAAAGATAAGTGAGTGTAATTTGAGGCGCGTATGCTCTACCTCGTTCTATCGGTTTTCTGTTGGCTGTACAATCGACTTTTCCAATGCGATTAATTACACTTATATGCAATGTAACACACTCATTATTAGCATCACGTATGTGTGACGCATCGGTTTTTCACGAGACAGACCAATGTCACATATGTGTGGCAATAATTCTTTCCGTGCACACAAATTAAGTCTGTTTTACATTGTTACATAAGAATGGCTGTGAAAACGAACACAGCGATAACGAACGTGTTAATTGCGCACTTGTCATTTCGTCATCGCTTCTACGTTTTTATTAATTCAATTGGTTTTACTATTCCAAATTTTTATCCTGAAATATTTCCGAAGAGTTACGTGCCTTGTACAACCGCGATATCTTGTAGGTAAGAATATCGTTATTGTTGCGTTGAGTGTCATGATTGTCGATGAATACTAACGCATCCTTCGATTCTAGCAAATTCCACTCAACTCCAGTGTATGAAGTTAGCACCCCACTTTTTGAAATTTATAATTTTGAAAGTTGTTCCAGATTGTTCTGACTTTGTACCACATTGTTCCAAAGTGATATTGCTTCATTCGAAACGGTTTTCGAATAAAACAAAAAAAATGATTTTTTAAGCTGGCACCCCACTTTTCGAAAATCGAACATTCTGATACCGCAATAGATTGTTCTAGTTGTTCCAAACATTGTTCCAAAAGAACAAATCCGTAAGTTGAATTATAAGTCCAAAAAATAAAAAAAATGTTTTTGACCTGGCATCCCATTTTTTGAAAATAAAGCATTCCGATACCGATATAGATTGTTCTAGTTGTTTCAAACATTGTTCCAAAAGCACAAATCAATAAGTTTAAATAGAAGCCCGAAAAATTAAAAAAAAGTTTTTTGACAAACAGTCTATCGGACCAAGAGTAAACTTATACTATCTTTCTTGTTCCAACCGAGATCTTTTTGTTCTGAGTTGTGCTAGGCTTAAGAATTATAGTTTTAGAATATGAGACTCGTAGCGTCATCCATTCTCCGAAAATTCGTAAAAAAATTGATTTGACAGTACTCGACGTCAAGAGTAAACACATTCATGTTAAATTCATGTTAATTCATGTTAATTATTCATGTTAATATTCATGTTAATTCATGTTAATTATCGTTTTAATTATGGCGAAGTCAAAATGCAATATTAAAAATAGGCGCGAAATAATTTAGAAAATAACGCGGCAGCTCCCTCGTACTTGTCTCGACAGTTGAGAGTGTTATGGCGTGACGCTCGAGCACGTGCTTACGTACGCGTGTTTATATGATCCGGCTGCGCACCCCCACAAGCGCCGCTCAGCCAACGTCCCGAGCGGGCCATTACGATGGTCGATTTACCTAGCCTTTTTGGAGCTTAGAGTTTTTGTTAGAGCCGTTACCCAAGTATTGTTATTATCGATTATTCGATCATCGTTATTCCGTTATTATCCACTCGCGAATATTATTACATGATTGTCGAGCAGATATTATTATCATTACCATTTAATATTCGAGTATTATTACTTCTTTATTCGGTTCTTATTTAATTTATTCGGTTATTATTTAATTATTGCTATTACGTATAGGAAAGCAACTCGGGTGTACCGTTACAATAATTTTTTTATCTCGTTTTTAATCAGTTATTATTGCCATTATTGCTGCTCAGTTATTGTTATTTATTGTTATTATCGTTATTCAGTTATTATCTGCTCGCGGCTATTATCACACAATTGTCGATTAAGTATTATAATCACTACCATTTTTTATTCGAATATTAATATTTTTTTATAATAATTATAATAATATCTGCTCGACAATCGTGTGATAATAGCCGCGAGCTATTATTTATTGTTTTATATTGTCCAGTTTCCAAATCTTTTTTCCTTGCAAAATTATGCAGAACGCAGCGTAAGAAAGACGAGATTGATGAGAGATGACCTAGTTTTGTGATAATGGCCCATATTCTGAGTTCTCTTTTAACGATAAATGAGCCTCTAAAAATGGCTTATTAAGCTTTCTAATTGGCTATGAGTCACTTTTAGAGGCTCATTTATTGTTAAAAGAGAACTAAGAATACGTCGCGCGGTCCGCTCATCAGTGGGACAAGAATAGAGCGATTGGACGTCTGTTTTTTTCTAACTTACTATCATTGTACAAAATACAACGGGCACGAACCAGGAGCATTTTATCGTTACCATCGTGAAAATGTGCCTAACGAACGTAGTAAAGGCGCACTTTGTTAGATGGCGTCTCGAAAATGCGCCTAGCTCTGGCCATTGAAACCAGGCTGATGGTCATTTTTATGCTTCTCTCTGTTACTAATGAGTTAGACGTATCTTCACTGTATCAAGTAGTACAACTCAACGACAGGTTAGACGTATTTTTATTCTATCATCATAAACAATAGATATAACATTGTTGTGAGGATTGGCAAACACATAAAACGTGCTTTATAGTTCGTTTATAAAAAACCAAACTGGATACCAAACTCTACAAAAAATATTTTTGGTTTTATTTTTATATTTGTACAACAAATTGTATAAGTTTATGTGTCATATTGTTCTATAGCAAATGTTTTATATATTCTCAAGTTACGTATACAATGTATAATGTAATGTTGTAAAATCTAACCAATATAACTTTAAATATTGTACACTTTCGTGTATATATAGTATATATAGTATATATAGAACATGAATCTTCTAAAGTACCTGAGGAAGTTCACTAATGCAGAGTACTTTGGAACACGTTTTTCAAGAAATATAGTAAGAAAAACTTCTAAATTGTATAAAAATTATTCTACTATTGTTAACGATTTCAAAATAACTGTCAGACTATTATAACATGATGCTAATTAGTTTTTTTTAGACTTAGTATGGTAAATATCCAGAACTGTATGAAATATCTTCAAATGTCAAATTCAAGGATCAAACTCAACGTATTTATAGTATTTATAGTGCCAACAGTGGACAAATATTTTTAAGTACATTATTAATTATTATATGAATAAATACTTTGTAGAATATTTATTTTAATAATTGGCAAAATCTGTTTCAGAAAATTATTTATTCATAAATATTATGCAAGTGGCAAGTGTAATTTTTATTGCTATAGAAACATATTTTTTGGAAATCTTTTGTCTTACTTTAGGTTTAATGTTCTCCATATCGCAATGAAGAAAGTGATTGATCTTGATGTTTTAACTTGCGAACATTACATACACATGAGTGTCTATGTGAACGCAGTAATAGATAACATAAAACCGGATGAGATTGTGATTATAAAGCTTAGAAGTAATGAGCTTTATGTTTTTGCATCATTGTTTTTCTCAAGTATGTATTATCGTCATAATATTTTGGATTCGACGCTATTTCGAACGACCTGATGTATGCTCTCTTCCTTATGTATGATAAGTAGAAATCCCCATTTTTCTCAACTAAAAGTTGTTGCAGTTGAAATCGATAATTTCAGATCTTGGAGTAATCGCGGCTAACCAACGAGGGTTCTTCCGTTTCTCAGCGGGATATCACGCGCAAAGTTGCGCGTATCGAGTAACGCGAGGCTTCCTTTGACGCGTTGTCCTTATCATCCTTCCTCGGCGAATATCTTATTAGCCGCCAATTCTGAAGACCTTTTTACTGTGCTTTACAGCAGGATGGATGCGGATCGGTAGCTGACGCAGTTTGCGGGTCAGAAGTGCCGCATCCCGACGCTTAAATTTCCGCGCCGAATTATGAGCGTTGGAGAGTAGTCGACTCGTTAATTAATTAACGCTATTTGGTTAATTAAAATTTTTGCCGTTCGGCTATGCGGATGCTGCGTGCGCAATCGTCTCCTCGGTATTTTGTAAGAGATCTCCGCATTTGCTGCCGCGCATCGGCGGCGCAGTACGGTGGCATGACGCGATGCGCGCGGGTCAGAGTTCATTGCAACCTGGCGGAAAATGATATGACCGAGTAACGTTATTTATCGCCGCGTGCAATTTACCACCGGCTGGCACGCGATAGTTACAAGGTAGAGAAGTGCATTTTCTTTACGAGCTGCGCCGCGACTCCGTATTAATTGATCCCGAATCGCCGGAGAACTCTCGGCCAGATTAACCGCCTGATATTTACGTTCGCCGAAACGCGGATAAAGTTACTACCGTGATTACGATGGTAATTTGATTCGGAAATGTACGCTCTGTGTGCGCAAGAAAAACTCTTTCTAAATTATGGTGTTACTATATTCTAAATTATGGTGTTATTGCTCGGTCATTGGCGCGATATGCTATCAAGGTCTCAATCGATGAATTCACTCAATTATTCGATAGCACTATACTTAGATTTAAACTCTGTTCAATAATGTATTTCTTGTACTTAAATCTAAGTTTAAACTACTATCGAAAAGTTGGCATAGAGTTTTCAATGAATTCGATAACCATTTCATTAAAGGAAACTAATTATCCCGATTTTTGTCAAAGAAACAAAGAGAATGGACGCTGTTCCTTCCGTCGTCGTTACCTTCGTCGCTGCTCTTTTACATTCTCTCCTGGAGTCTGTTTATGCGACCATGACAGTTTATGACAGTTTGACTCTATTCTGTCTATTCTTCTTCCTCGCAGCGCCTGATTAATATTTCGGCATGAGCAACAGCGACGGCGATGGCGGCGGCCTTTTTAAAAGGCCGTTAACTCCACGGCGAGGGGTGCCTCAATAGCAGATGGCGCGATTGATAGATCGGGACGGACTAAATCTCGCGATATCTTACGTCATAAACGCCGCGGATACCGGGAGCATAATTATTCGCGATGCGCTTGCCACCTGACGCTCGTAACGAGTCGAGTCGACTTGACTCGATCGGAGAGGGAACAAGGTCGGCGGAGGTACGAGTGCGAGGTGTCACGATAATATTCATCGATCTCTTTTGGCGTAACGCCTCTCGCTATTTATTCGGGATGATTTGTCTGCGATTTATCACGCGGCGCGAGCTACGCCAGTGGCGGGACAGCGTAATCCAGGTGTTGAGCGTACGTCGCGGCTGAGATTTACATCCGCACAAAAAACAACGCGGATATCTTTGGCGTTCGACACCGGCCACCGCCACCTGACTCGCGAACTCTCCGAGATGAGAGAGTCGCCCCTCTTCTTCCTCTCCTGACCCCGTGCATAGAAAAATATATGTAATGCATGCAAATAAACTTGTCTTTCAAGTTTTGCTAAGTTTATATATCCGGAAATCTGTCACAAGTATTTATCGTATCAAATTTACTCAAAGTATGTTTTGAATTCTAGTAAGTTTAGCATTTTAATCAGGAATATGAAATAATTGCTTACTACATAGAGACGACTTTTGTTTCGATAAAGTTTTATAGTATTTTCGTGAAGAAAATAAAAGTTCTTCTTCTACATAATAATGAGCTTCTCTAAAATTTGAATAAATTTGAAAACTATTATCAAAAGAAAATGTTCTTTGTTCAAGGTGATTATTAGTTAAAGGAAGGAAAGTGTAGACTGAGTAATCGCTTTTCTCAGCAGCAGAATAATATTTTTCCTTGTACATTATCTACATGAGCCGCGGATTTTTTCAGAGATCGTGATCGCAGATCAGTGAAAAACTCGTTCGAGACCACGACTTCCTTTATTTGTTATTTCCAGACTGTTTTTTGGTTTCGGCTACAGTATATCACAGCAGTAGATAGATCGAACTTTAAGTAGAATTACACCGATCGCCAGCGAACTATAACAACGGTTTGATCTTTGTACAATTGCATAAAAGATTCTTCGTTTTCTGTCTTGTTATTTCTGTGTTGATTCTTCGGTGGAGAAAGAACGCGTATGTATGTGTGTGTGTGTATATAATGTGTCCCGAGAGGCGGGAGAGAGAAGCGTATATACGATTAGCATCTTGAATGTTTCTCTCGAATTAAACTCTAAATCGAAGTTACATCTTGCAAGACACGTTGCAGATCGCGCTTTTGAAAGAAGGAGAGACGGGCCGCACGAACAAATCATTGAATTGACACGTTTACTATTGCTAATTAGACATTTTATTTCCGTCGGGAATATCTTTTGCAAAAAGATATATCGCGGACTGTTGTGTCCTTATTTAAAAAAATGATCTCAGCGAGTGGGTCGATGTGAAGTCTAGACGGACTGTATAAAATTTTTCGCGTGCTCGGAAGATGGATCGTGTGTGTCGGAAGCACAAGCGCAAATTATAGTCTGGACGCGCCTGCGCGTCGGTTGACAGTGAACATGTTAATTTTTTCCTGTTTTTTTTTTTTTACTTTTTTTCTTTTTGATTGAAGTCGCCGTGAACGAGAAAATAATTTACACGCGCGCGATATGCTTCGCGTCACACTCGCACGTACATGTACTATAATACGTACTGCACATACACAGCTCGACCGATCGTTAGTCGTCGCTGGTGCAACGAGGAGTTCGCGCCGTTCTTAGGCTGCCTATTTTTATATACACATATTTTACATACACACCTTACGTATAAAATAATAGAAATATATCGCTCTGCGCGCACACCGACAGATGCACCAGAGACGGTGCACGGGCAAGTAAAGACGGTTTTCAACGTTCATAAGCAAATCCCTAGCTGCGCGATTAAGCTGCATATGCGACAATGGGATGAAGCATCATTAGCGGTGGCGTGACAGCTGTTTAATTCTACCTTTTTCTCGGGCTCAATTAATTGCTGAACTGACGTGTTTTGATCTACTTGCACTTCGAAGCTGCGTCTACGAAATTAAACGTGCTCCCTATGACCCCTAATCCTGGATAAATGTCTCGCGTTGCTGCGTCGAGGATGTTCGAGTGGTGCAACTTGTAGCCGCGTGTGTCAATTACATTTACTTAATAATAACTATATACGACAACGGGGCGTTGTCGTGACAAGAATTCGTCTGGCGAGTGTTTCCGGATCTCCTGCGCTATTCGAAGCATCCGTAGCTTCGCTACGACCGCCGCGGTTTTGGAAAATTGATCGCGCGATGACGGAAAAATGAACCACCGTTCTCTCTATTTATCTCGAGGCGAATCACGATGCTTGGGGCGGGGAGGGAGAGAGAGAGAGAGAGAGAGAGAGAGAGAGAGAGAGAGAGAG
>NW_022639508.1:313000-350893 GCF_010583005.1 Odontomachus brunneus | reverse complement strand
GAGAGAGAGAGAGAGAGAGAGAGAGAGAGAGAGAGAGAGAGAGGAAGGAAAGGAAGTGCCTGTGACGACGTAAAGGTCCTCGTGAGTCATTTGTTACTGTCAAATCGCCGTCCGTGTTGTCCAGAAATGATACGGAACTTGTACTGTACCTGCGCACTCGTCCCGGCTGTGGTATCAAATCTACTTTTAACAAGCGTACCCGCGGTGTTTCTCTGAGATCGTTATTGTGATCGTTAGAGGGTTACGTGGTCCGGTGTGAGGAGTTCGACTAGTAATGCCTTCGAAGATAAAGGTCTGTTTGACAACAACAATGAAGCATAGTATGGACAATGACGAAGTATGATGATAAGAGCGAACGATAAATCAGAGAGAGACAGCGATCGCGCGAGATAAGTCGCGCCTGAATGAAAGTCGGGTCACGAGAGAAAGAGAGAGAGAGAGAGCGCAAACAATGATAATTACAGCGCGTACATTGAAGCGCGCGCATCTCTCTTTAAACACACCTATACTTACTTCTCGTTTAACTGTTTCGAATCGATCATCGGCGCGCGGCCGCGCGCCGAGATACACGACCGCCCGCTACGATTGTACGCCTACATGCGTAGATATATATTTACACTTGCATACGTTTATACGTTTAACAAATACATATATTTTCATTTTTCAACAATAACACGATCGCGCGCCTTTCCGTTCGCGTTCTGCGACGAGACGGACAATCGAGACAGTAACGGAATCCTCCGATTGAGATTACATCTACGTATGGCGGCGCACGCGCGCGCGCGATTCGAGATGGACGCGGGTTACACCGTGGAGAAAGTCGGAAGAGGAAGGAGCCTCGGCGCGCGTCCATCTCTGACTCGCGCGTCGACGTGAAGACGCTGAAGGAAACGCCAACGCGGTCCGAAAAACGTGAGGTGACCTCGAGCTGCCGAGGTATCGCCGCGTCCCGACGACGATGGTGAGCGCGTCGCGTTTTCGGCCAAGAGACTCGCCCAGTCGTCTTCTTCTTTTTTTAAAAAAATAAAAAGGAATTGTCGTTATGTACACGTGTGTGTATATAATATCTGCATCTTATTAATTACATTTGAAAACTATCGTTCTTTTTTTTTTTCAATTAATACTTTCTTTTGTAGTTTCGAGGGACATTTTCCCCATATAATAAATTTATTTTTTTCCCTCCGCTCATGAGGACGATGGACGAGTCGCCAAGCCGCGAATACGCCGCGAGATCTTTTCAGTGCGGAAACGGCGAAGCGATCTATGAACAAATTGGAATTTAGAATATGTGCGTTTTGTACAGCCAAACCAGGTTAGCGGCGCGGGCTTCGTGCCTCAGCACCACGCGGATGTAGAGTCCACCTGCTCCTTCGACTGGCTGGACCCCCGGTTGTTGTTGCTGCCGCAATGGCTGTTGCTGTCGCGGTTCTATCAGTCGCGGTTCCTTCTTCGGTCGTTTCTCATCTTCCTGCCGCGCTGGCGTCTCCGTTTGCTGCTGTTGTTGCTCCGCGGGCGGTTCTTGACGCACCTCCTCCACGGGTCGCGTCTCTTGGGTTCTTTGCTCTTCCTCTTCACGTGGTTGCACTTGTTCACCTCCTTCCGGCAGCCGCGGTATTTGTTTGTCCTTACGCTGCAGTTGCGGCTGTTGCTCGTTCTGCTTCTGACGCTCGGCTTGCTTCTCGATTTCCTTCTTTCGTTTTTCTAATTTCTTCCGCAGCTCAACTTCGTCCTGCTCTAGTTTCCGCTGTAGTTGCTGTTCTTCCTGCTCCAGCTTTCGCTGAAGCGCTCCTTCCTCTCGTTCAAACTTGCGCCGGAGCTGTTGTTCCTCATGCTCCAGCTTACGCTGCAATTGCTGTTGTTCTTGTTGCAGCTTTCGTTGTAATTGCAATTCTCTATCCTTCTCTATTTTTTGGCGCACCTGCTGCTGCAGGTGGCCCGGCTCTTTTCGTTGCGGCTGCGCTTCTTTTCGTTTCTGTTCCTCTGTTTGTGTCTGCTGTATCTGCTGTTGCTGTACTTGCTGCTGCTGCTGCTGCTGCTGCTGCTGCTGTTGCTGTTCCACTTGCGTCTCCTGCTGAAGATCCTTTCGACGCTGCGGCTGAGGCGATTCCTGCGGGCGCTGTGACTGACACGGTTCCTGCTCTATTTGAGTTTCCTGCTCTTGCTGTTGCTTCTGTAGCTGCTCAAGCTGCTGCAGTTGCACCAGCGCTCGCTCCTTCTGTTCCTTCTCCTGCACGACAACATCCTCCACCGTCACCGTCACTACCGCTGCTCCCTCGTAGGTGCCGCAAATATCCTCGCGTCGAGGCTCATCCGAAACGGCCGCAATCTGTGCGGCCGTGGCCTGAGGTTAGTTGCTACCAGAATGCTGTTTCTGATCAGATCCGCCATCGGAGCCGCTCGAGCTCAGAGTCGTATTGCTGCCGTACGGATCCAGCGATGACTGGACCGACATGCTGCGGCCCTGCCTCCTCACTCTGTGGGGGGAGAGTTTCCTGGGGTCGACACTGGTTGGGTCTGCCTGCAACAAATTCCCTCATAAAAAAACTACCCGCGTCCTCGTGACTCGCGAGCTCGCGTCGTGAGATTCTTTTATTTTTCATTTATTTATTAGTCTTGTTTTCAGGACGGAGCGTGGATATGGAAAACGCAACGCGCACCTGATAAGCCAATGCGTTCATAATGATCTCTGGCGGCACAAGACCCAATGGGTTTACCTCCTGCATCAACACGGTGGCTGGAATCTTGTGAAATTGGATATACTCGATAAAGTTGCCGATCACGTCCTTCAATGGTGTATTCTGATTGTTGTCGCAGTACTTTTTACTCCACATCAGCGCGGCCTGAAAGTCAGAAGTTATGTTAAATGAATTAGATGAATTAGAATTGAACAAGAGGACTAAAGAGTTAAAATATAAATCACGAATGCGTTTGTGACGAAATTACTTGAAATTTTGTGAATTCATCCGCGCGTAGTTCCTCTCTGGCGAGGATCAGGCGGACAACGTGTTGCGGCAACAGCGTGAAGGATCCTAAGTTCAACACCTCGTTACCGTGTTCGTCGACAAACTCCAGTACCTAAAAAAGAATTGCATGAGATGATATGCAATCGATTGCAATACCAAAAATTGTATGTTTCATGCCGAATATCTTAATAAAATTTTGTTCCGCAGAACGTGAAATCATACATTCTTTCAACTGACTTCATGAACGTGATCAAGAATATAACATAAAAATATAAACGTTTCACTTATTAAATTAGATATTTAAAGATAACGAGATATCTATCATTGAGTCTAATTAAAGAAATAATATATTCCGGAAGTGTGTTATCCGCGAGAAATTATCAGGTCCACCAAGAATCCGCGAATTTCATCACAAACGACAAAGAGTGTTATCTACCACCGTTAACGCGAAGACTTACGCAATCGTCTGCGAGTGAAGGAAAGCGCTTCTTGCGGAAATCAAAAGATGAGAACAGAACTATTCTCAGATTTAGACTCCCGATATGCAGTCGAACGCGCTCATACCTTTTGCACCAACGACTTTGTACACTTATATTGAATATAACGCTCCGCCGAGGCCAACAGAGCACAGACGGTGTCGACGGTTATGCAGCACTGAACGAAGCCGGCGCAGGCTCGCCTGAGCTCGTCCAATCCGTAATAATCAGCGGCGTTCATTACACCTGCAAGCACAAATTGCATTAACGAGTAATCAATCCATAAAACGTCAGTTGGACGCGGGAAAACATTCGACGTGTATCTTTCGCAGAATTATTTCTCGCGAGCTTCTATTCGCTACCCGATAATAGAAGAACCGCCGCTGATTTTCATCCGCGCAGCATATAACAAACGTTCCAATAAATTTGTCGAGCTCATGAATACTTAACAAACGTACCGAGCAGAGTCCTGGGTTGCAGTGTCACACATCCCGTGTGGATGTACTCGATCAGTTGGCGGAAGACATCGGGCTCGAACTCCTCGATAATCAACGTGTGATGCTGATTCGACTGCGGCTACGGCACAAAAGCGAAATGCGAATATCGCCGCGAAGGGACGCGGATATTCGGAATGTTGAAGCTTGAATCGGATAACCGTGCTAAGCGACTCTTACGGGAGTTCTTGGGGATTGGAACACTCTGATAGATTAAATTTATTCATTAGAAGGAAGACAGGAGGACGATTGTCTGTTTCTCTGTTAGCAGATTTCTGTAAAATACGTACACTTTTACATTTTACTGAGAAACGATATAGGGATTAATTGTTCGACCAAATTGAATTTCCTCAATTTCGCACTGTTGATAATCTTTCGTGCGCCTTTGTAATTCGCGCAGTTATTAAAGATAAATTTCTTTTCGTAAATATAACAAGTATCAGGTGGTAGGGAATTACTTATTGCATAGAAAGGAGTTGTATGTCATTACATACAACTACTACGTATTTCACTTTCATTAAACGATTAATTAATCTTATCTAATATTTCTACGATCTCGTGCAGATTTCCGTGCGTGTGCTAATACGCCACGTGTGAAATACGTATGAGCCTCAATTATTTTCATCGATCAAGGGTTTTATTAGAAGATTGTGAATTTCTCGCTATTTTAATTATAACGCAATAGTATTTTTGTTTAGGTGCAGAATTTCGTCGTTAAACTACTGTGCATTTTAACATCATTAAGAAGATAAGTAAAAAACTATCTCATCTAACTCTAACAACCAAACGAACATATTTACGCGTTAGATTCGTTAATTCTCAGACAAATTTATATTTCCCGTTTGCATAGTTTAAAATCGCGCTCTATAATTTATTTTGTATTCCTCTGGTCAAAATTAGAACTTATGTTCGCTTGACTGATTGAGCAAAGTGAATAATCGTGACGAGCTATTTAATATAATGAGAACCTTAACGTGCCAATCTACAACTATTGTGGACATAGTGACTACGAGAATATACAGTCCAAAATCGGTCATGCAGAAATCCAGATGCGGAGCTAACGTTTCACGCAATCGTAACCGTACGAATTCTACTGGACGGACGTTCGAGCACAAGTCTCGAGAATAGTTATCTTCGGCAACAGAAGCAATTGCGCGCAAAGAACAATCGAGATGAAGGGAAGTGCTTGGTCAAGTTAGAGAGTCAAGGCAAACATCTACTTGTCATACACCGATCTCAGATGGTCACCTACGCGAGCGCTACTAAGAAGGAAGTATCTAAGGAAGTAAGAAAGTAAGGAATGAAAACGGCACCTAAGGAGGCATCTAATGCAAATGCCTCGCGGAGGCAGAGCCAAAAATGCAGAGAGCGGAAAAACGCAGCGGAGAAAAAAGAAGAGGAGAGGAGAGGACACGCAGAAAGTTTCGATTAAAACAGTGCGAATTGGAAAGATCGAGAAGGACAAAGGAAGACGAGAGATGGACACGATCTCGATTTGCGTGTAAAATTGTACGAAAAAGTGACGTTCAAAGTACCTCTTGGATGGGAGCCAGTTGCTGCGTGAACCCTGACCGCTATATGACACAAATGTACACTTACTATTTCCAGTCTGGTAAATACGGGATATTCGTTTCGGCGACGGTCACGATTGATATGCAAGGCGTCCTGGAGGAAGCCGAGGACTCGTCATTTTGTTGAGACAAGTTCGACATTCCTAATTTTAATGACTAATTAATATGGTCGAAGGGACTGATTTTTTCTTCGATTCGTTTCGCGCAAACGAAAATAATTCTCAGGGACGCCTTGTACATATCAAACGCGTTCGCCTCTTTCGAAATTGCCCTATCTATTTTATACATGTACAATATGTACAATATGATTTTCCCCCGAGAAATAGGAGAAAGAAAGAATCGAATATCGACTCGTCGGTCGTGCGTCGCCTATCTCATACGCGCATACTGGCTTCCCGCAAAATGAACTGATCCAGTAGAATAAGTCGCGCGGTAGCAAATATTTTGGCACAGTCGGGAAGAAATTCCTCGCGCGCAATACAGGAATCGGTGACACGTCATCGTGATTATCATCGTGTCGCGTCGCGACTGTATTTATACTTTTCTTGACTGATCGACTGATGACCGAGCGTACCTGTTGCGCTGCGTTTTGCAGATTCAACAACGGCTCGGAGCTGCGTTTGAGGAAGAGCCGGATCTTGTTCTCGCGCGCCGGCGGCTCTTTCTTACGTTGCGGGCTCGGCGCTTGGTACAGCATCTTGTGGAAGACCCTGCAAGAGTCGCGGCAGGAAGTGAAAAAGTTCAAATTCGCCGTCAACGGCGTGATAGACGCTGTGCAATACGGAGTTCATCGCTCTTTCTGCGTGCTTCTGCCACAAACCTGCTTCTGGCCGCGAGCACGGCCTTCACGGCGCAGACGGGCTCCCGGGTGTCGCCGACGAGGAAGGTCACGTCGCAAAGTTCCGGCATGCTCGCAAGAAACTTCATGTCCTCCGCCAGGCCAGTCTTATTCTCGAAGGTCGAGTAGTCCGACTCGTCCACCACCCCCGATCCTGAAGCCTCCGGCATCGGGCCCATGCTCTCCTGCGATTTATTTCGTAGGAGTATCGAGATTCATTCGTTAGAGTTTCGCTTGATTCTCTAATTAAATCCTCAAACAATTCGTTCAATTTCGTGATTGGAAAACTCAAAGCAAGAGCGACGTTCAGACAACATAAACTTCTAAGAGATATCTTAAGGATATCCAAAAGACGTGACAAAATTCTATTTTCTTTAGACGTCTCTTACATATTTTTCAGACGATTTTTCAGGTATTTTTTTAGAAACTCATGCTATCTGGGCGTTTCTTTCGCCGCGGTAAGTATATTATTTACGATATTTTACAAAATGTAAAACGAAAGCACACTTTGTTAAATGAAGAATTTGCTCTATAATAATTACGTTATGTAAGTATCGCGCAGGCTTTAATAAAAATATCGTGGCCTTTGAGCGCGTCGCGCGGGTCTCTCTCTCTCTGTGTGTGTGTGTGTGTGTGTGAAGGGACATATAAAAAAGTGTGCATATAAAAAACGAATCTTTCATCTATAAACGATTATTTACAGGATTCCTGTGTTCTCTTGTGTGTATGTTTGACCAGAGTTACGTGCGCAATCAACGAGACGAAATAACACCTCGTATTAAAAAAGACACGGTAAAGCGTAGACGCTTTTATCGCGAGACGAAGAATTGTCCGCAGGCTTGTCGACGAGCATCCCTCGGCGTCCTACCCCCTTTAACGCAATCTCCATCTACGACGCAGTTAGCGCACTTGTTTAAAGTAAGGCTCGCCGCGTCGTGCTTGGAAAAATAGCGCGGACGCGCCTCGACCCCGCTCATTATTCCTGCCAATAACGTCTCATGCTTAATTACCGTCGCATATTGTCGCGACAAATAACGACCGCCTCGAAAAGACATCGCGAGGAAAATGGTATTGCGACGTATCGCTCTTGTCGATCTCACTTTCGCTACCAGATGTTGGGTCCGCGTCACAGTATTAAAGCAAGAAACATAAATACATGAATGTAAAAATCGTTAAAAGTAGAGGGCTGGAAGCGAAGAGCTGTTAAAGAGAACGAAGGGAACGATAACGGGTGTCGAAGAAGAAGTGAACACGAAGAGGCAATGTGCCCCGATATGAAGGCAAGTGTTACCTGTTGCTTTGGTCCCGGAGCCTCTTCGCTTGCCGGGCTGTTCTTGCCCCGAAAAAACACTTTTAACTCACTTCTCGAATGTCCCCGATGAAACCAGTCGAACGTTAGCTGGACAGCAGAATTCGCGGGTGAGGAATGCGCAAAAAATTTTATCGCGTACATACGAGTCGAGCGAACGAACAAAGTAAAATCTTCAGAAGAAGCAATCGATCGCGTAGATCGAGCACGCTTTCTCTCTCGTTAACAAGTATTCTCTACTGATGGGCAATGGCATAGTCTAAGAAATCGAAAGACTAGAGAGCTCCCATGAATTATAGCATAAAGCATAAATAAAACAACAGCTATTCGTCGACGCGCTGACGAGAATCGCCAACCGAACGCGACAGTATGCGAATTACCTTTGCGAGATCCGTAGACGCGTAGCGCAACGGATCGATCCGCCGGTTCCGATCGATACCGCGATACCGCGGAAGCGCGATCGCGATGGATTTCCGGTGCGCAAGACGCGTTCGTGCTATCTCTTTCCAGCGGAAGGGACCGATTTCCGCGGCGGAGGACGATGAACGCGAAAGCGTGTGTGACGTCCGGACTGCCGTCGCCGCCTCCGTATGATGTTTGTCCTGACGCAAGCGGCGACGCGAGCTTTGGCGCGTGGGCGTCGCGACGCGTTGCTCCGAGGGCGAGCGAGAGACAGAGAGTGAGAGTGACAGAAACAGAAAACAGAGAGAGAAAGAGAGACACGAGAACTTCCGCCGCGAGCGGCTGGCTAGAACGGAAATCACGGACACGGGGGTTGTGGAAGACGTCCGCGCGGCTTTCGCTCCGAGGGAGAGCTGAGACGCGGAAGACACGTCGCGGAGATCCGTGTGAATGGACGTCGAGACGCGGCCGAAGAGAGTGAGAGCGAGCACACAGAGAGCGCGGAGTCTCTGGACGAGCAGAGGTGCACGAAATGCAGAGCTTCCTGTCGATGAAGCGTCGACGGGGCGTCGTGAAGCGCCTGCGTCACGTCGGACGCCGATCGAATTCCGCGGATGAGGCTTCTGCGCCGGCTCGACCCGGAGGACCTCTCTCTTCCCCGATGGAACAGAAGGAGAATTCTGAGCGAGGGACGGATATCCTTGGGGCCGATTGATTAAATATCACCTGCCAGATAGTTTGGTCTGATGCCCGCGGCGCCTTCCCCTAATGACGTCGCCTTTGATTTTCGATGGAGATGAGTAGGACGCGGTGATCGGCGCGACGCGGAGTAGCTGAACACCATGGCTCCAGATTAAAGATTCTTTTTTCTCAGTTTTGCATAATATTTCCGCGAATTATAAGGTATATCGATCAAGTTATGCAGTCTATACAATAATTTCCAAGCGTAATCTACACCTGTTCGATTTCTGTTCTGACAGGATAGACCTGTCGGCTAACTGATACTTATTTAATTGATATCTAGTTTCTTTTTTCTTCAACTGTAAATATTGTTATTCTGCTTCGAGCAATTCTGAGGAACGAAAGCTCGCACCAACATCAAATTTATATTTTTACAAGTATCGATTGATTTCATTGAGAACGTCGAATTAATTAATAATATTATATTCGATGTGTGCATTGTGATACACGCTTGCTCGTATGAATGTCTTCTACAAGGAATATCTCTGAGAAAAATACGTTGTACTGTTTAAAACACAAGTTTTCCAGAATTTGCTTCCAGACCCGATATTTTCTACACATCTCGTGCGTACTTTCAACGAGCCATCCGAAACGCGAGCAACGAAAGTGAAGGTAAACGCGAACTCCGCTCCATGTGACTAATCCGGGTCAAGCTCAAAATCTGCCGCTGTGGATCGGACTCATCCGTGTCGGTGAAGGAACTTTCGTCCCTCTCCGGGCTGCACTATCTTTCTCTTCTAATCAATACGACTCGACGGTGCCGCAACAAGTAGCAAGACGGCTAGAAAAGGCGTAAGAGAGATACGCAACCGCGATGTTTTCGAACTGTTTGCAGAAATTTCGCGAGTCTACCGGTCCGCGTGGACCGTATTGTTCGTGATGAACGAAACCGCCGACAAGTCGGGCGGTACTACTCACGTGGTAAACGATTATTTTCAATTATTATTGATTCTAACGACCTGCGGTCGCGCGCAAGCATTCGTGCTCCTTTCGCAGCATTATCCGGAAATTAAGAATATCCTTCGATATTTCCGCGAACGGGATAGTTTTCAATGTGCACCTCTTCGTTGATCCTCAACGTTCCCGGTCTTCTTCTCTTCGGGGACAAATCCTAAAATCTACAAACAAGGCTCGAGTCGTCGCTTTGTGATGCTTCCCAGTGCGGACGCACTCCGTCCAAGTTTCGTATCGCGACGAAGAAACCACCCTCGTAGAATTCCTCGTCCCTTTTTGCCCGAGTGGAGTCCCTCGCACAGCGACATGCGCCTCCTGTATCGGCGAGGCACGCCTGCGCGAGAATAACGAGCGACTTCGTTCTTGTTCACGTAGCAGCGGCAACCCTCGATAATTGTTAAACGGCTCGATAGACAGGGCTGTGGCCGTCGTCGTCGCGACGAATGGAAATCCCCTCGACCGGGAGAACACTTTCTCTCCCCGTCCTGCCGGACGAACTCGGCATGCAAGAGTACACGTTGCCCCGCTGAATGAGCCCGGCGAAGTCGCGACGACGCCTACCCTCGTGCGCCGCGATGTCGTTATCAGATTTTTCCGGCGTGATTATTGATCCCTGACGTCGTTTACCTTGCGCCTCGAAACCTGGCCGGGACTCGTGGGCGACCGGAATCGGGTCAAGGCTGGCTGGAACTGTGTCGCGTTCCATTTCCACGCGGCGCTTCATCCTCGCGAAGAGAATTCTATTTATACTTTCGCTCGAAACCTCGCGTCGTCCTTGAGTATCTCCACGTCGTATGCAGTGGTGCGCATATCGCCTTTTAATTAACTAACGGTTATCTCTGACACGTCTAGAAAATATTTCTGATCGTTTGGAGGTAAGAATTCCTAATCGTTTAGAGATAATGATGATAATTAAATATAATGATAATTATTTCTAAATGATTTTACAACGTTTCGACTTCGTTTGAGGCGTCGAGGTCGGGATTAAGTACGAGACGGCGTAGCGGGTTGGCGGAAATGCGTCGATAACATAAAACAACATCGATTTATTCAACACAAATACTTGCACGTTATGATAGAGGTTCGTAGTAATGATAATCATGATAATAATATTCATATATACACGAAATAAGGCACGTTCGATATTACATTAATTAAACGCGTGCGTCCCGGCGGCGTAGCGGTCGCGTTACTCACATTTATCGTTTTTTCTTCTTCTTTAATTATTACTATCAATCGTCCTGCTTCCCTCACGATATGCAACGTCCTTACCAAATGTAGAAAATGTCATATGCATATATATATATATGTATAATCTGTATAAACTTGTCCTCTCTTTCGTGTCTCGAGCGAACCATTCGGCGGATTGCGAGACGGATTCGCCTCGCGGCTAAGCGAGGCATTCTCCGTCCACAATCGCATTTCCTCGCCCTGCACAACATTATCCGACGTCTCGCATTGGCAAAACCGCGGCCTCCGCAAACTCGTTTATATCCTTAAGATTAGAACCGCTAATTAGAGACATATCTAATTAAGCACACACTCGTACACGGATTAGTTTAAACTCGTTGCTTCTTTCTCTCCCTCTTACTCTCTTCCCTTCTTTCTTCCTTCTTCCAGCGGAATACTTTACACGATTAAACTGTCTCGACGCACAACTCACGACCTTCACGACTAATTAATGCGCGAAAACGCGAATCCGAACATATCGCGAATCCCTCGATCTCTCTTCTTGCGACCTGCGAACTCATCTGCGTGTTTCGTCGATTTGCACGCGGTTCTACGTTCTGCACGTACTTCTAATCACAGTTCCTCTCCGAGAAATCGACACCTGAATTCCGTTCGCTACACTCTTCTCTTCCGAGAGAACGTCGCTCTTGCATCTGAATTCAACGGAGAAGGGAAAGATATGTGTTTCAGAGAGATGGAAAGATGATATGCTTCAAAGTGCTTCGAACGATGGAACTCGCATAGAGAAAGAAATTCGGAAAAAAGAGAACGAACGATGATACGCGGACAAACGCCTTCGCGAAAGTGACGATCGTCCGCTGATATTTGCGATTTCGTTGGCACGCAGAAATCATGTTCACGGATCGCGCCTCGAGTCGGACGAATCCGCGAGAATGAACGGAAGGAACGATCGTCTGGAGTCGCGCGCTCGCGTTGATCCCAACGTGGATCAGGGAGAACATCTTGTGAATGTTTCAGCACGCGTTTCGCAAGTGACAGAAGAACCAACGCGTCCGTCGACGACGTTGAATCGCTTCGCGCGCGCTCCCTATCTTTATACGAAGACTGTGTGTGTATTTACTCCCACGATCGGTTTCGTATATACGCGATATGTAGTTAAAGTTTCAAGAAAAGACCCACATTCTTCTAAAGAGCGTATTATTTCTTCTCATCGTGGAGTATTTCGCACGGCGGGCTCACGCGCGGTCGAGCTGACGATTGCCAGTCACCTCGCCGAGTCGTCGCAATTTCGCCCGCGGTAATCGACAACTCGTACACGCGTGTCCGCGCTCCCCTTAAATTTACTTAGGCGGTACTTATATCCTGAACTGGCATCAAGACATCGTATCTTACACGAATGTACAAACGAAATCGAACGAGAATCGCCTGTGCCTCCTCGGAATGTGCTTTCGCCGCTCCTCCCTTACATTTATTTTCCTTCTCTGCGTTTTCCCGACTACCTTACACGAGTATCCTAAATTAAGAACTAAAAACGGAGAAAATACAATCTTTTTGTCGCGCGACTTTGACGCGTGGAAACGTCGCCGTCTTCATCTCTCTTGCTCTCTCGTCGTTGTTCTCGCGAGAAGAACAGTCACAAGAGGTAAAGAGAGATTACGGGCGATTGACAAGTGCTATCGTCGCGACGAGTGGTCGAATCGTCGACTAGGCGACGCGTGGCGCACGTCCGACGATTGTCTCGGACGTGTGGAATGATGTTTAGCAGTACGATCGAGATATTACATTTCGTATACGTGTTTGCGCACTAATGAGATGGACAGAGTCGGGAGGAATCGTCTCCGTCCGAGTGGCGGTGAATAAATCGCGCGCGGTCTCGCCCTCACGACTCCCCGGCTACCTGCACCTCAAGGAATCCCCACATAATCGGGCAGACGACTCACAAGATAAACCGCCGGTGATAAAGCCCGATTAGACGGGCGCGCGAGCCGTTGCGTGAGTATAACGCAGTTATTTTAACGCAACAGTGCGTCAAGGGACTTGTAACTCTTCTCGCGCTCCCTTCGAACGTCGCACCGGCTTTCTCACGGCTTTCTTCAACAGAGGGAGAGAACTCGACGGAAGGACTCGACCATACGGATATATCGTCTAATACGATCTCCTTAAATCATTCGGCACACGCGAGTACAAGTTCTCCCGAACGGCGCGCCACTTACGTGCTCGCCACGTTAATTGCGTGCGAGGTTAGTCGCGACAGCGGTGCGATCTCGGGATATGGATATTTCAAAATTTGGCACTTGACTGTTGTCTTCTAAAAGGATCAATGACGACTGTCGTTGGGCACGCTTGTTCGGACTCGTCCAAGACGCTCTGGAGAGTTTGCGTTCGCGAAAACTCTTGGATACGAGAACCGCGACGGGCGGATAACCGAGGAGACGGATAGAGAAGCGAACCACCGCTCGTCGCCTGGGCAGACAATCGACGACGATTTGCTTTCGTGAGGATCGACGATGGCGCGCAACGGGTAATCGCGCTTCCTGGATCCTCGCGAAAGCATGGACGATCGGCGAACGAAAGTGACGATCGAGAGGTCTGCGCGATACGGTCGATACGGTCACGTTCGTTCACGATCCTCTTTTGCTATCTCGGGCCGCCGATCTGTCTCTTTCTTTTGCTTGCGATAAATCTGTTAGCTTCTTTTTCTCTTTCTTTTTAGGATTACGACATAGAGAACTGAGGCCGAGACGCGGCTGACTTGAGCCGCTGCGCGTCGTCGCTCTCTCAGTGGAGACATACATATGTATAATCTATAATTTAACCTTAAATGCGCTGTATTTCTCGAGTAAAAAATTCTCTAAGCATATTGTTCTCGCGAGTGTGTTTCGTTGCATCACGATCCGCCGCTTTTCGTCGTTTCACGGTCCGTATAGTCTCGATCTCTTCCACTGATTTCGGAAGAGATGGCCAGGCTCTTCCTCTCCAATTTCCGTGGCAGCGCGCGATACGTCAAGTATCGAGAAATTGCACCGGCCGAACTCGCACTCGGCGATCGTCCGTGGCGATCTTGCTCGGACGAGCGGCGCCCGACGATGGGATTCCGCGATCTCGCTAGCCACGTGATTTATCTGCCGAAGCGGGTCTTGGCGATCGAGTATCGTTTGCGCGGCAGCCAGGAGTTTCTGGCGACGCGCTCGAAGCCCTGGCCGAAATTGCGCGAGTGACGGCGCGAGAAGGCGCGGTATCATAGCTTCGACGGGTCGTAATTCTCAAAGGACCACTTCTGTTTCGACGCGTTCGGCAAGCATTCCTCCATCACCAGCTGCTGCTTGCTCTCCGTGATAGCCAGACACTTGTCGCTGCTGCCGTGCCTGATCTGATTAGTCTGAAAGTGAAAAATACCAAGTTTTGATCGAGTTTCCTTTTTTCCCTTTTTGTTAACTTGATTTGTTCTCGCAAAATTGAGTATTGGCGGTAGTCGTTTGAAACTTGTCCTCCACGTGAGACAGATATGAATTTAGAGTTCAAGTGAACTTTTCATTTGAATCATTCAGTATGCGTGCGATTACATCTGTAATCTATAATTCAACTGAAAAATTCAAATCTAGCCCTGAACTCAGAGCTGAGCATTTTACGCGCAAATTTCATGTAACGACTATTAATTAACGAGAGAGACTGAAGCAATTTAATCAGAATTAATTGCGTTAAAGTCGCAGAGAGACGCCAGAGCTGTATGATGTCTCATAGCGATTCGTAAAGGAAATTTACCGGCTCCAGGCTCGGAATCGTGATTTAGGATTCTTACCCGACGCGTTACATTCAATTAGCGAAATACAGTGGAGAGATGAGCCATTACCTGAGAATCGTACATCCATAGCTGATTCCCTTTACCCCCGTGGCAAGGATAGAGGATGACGTCGCTACCGCTGTAGTCCAAGCACGACTCGTCTCGGCGGATCTCACCCGTCTTGCTGAGCATCCAGTACTGCGATAAACGATCTCAATTAGCGCGTCCGGGACTTGATGGTCGCGCAGGCTTGCCTATGACCCGACGGTTCTGACAGATGTCGCGGGAGAAACAATTCCGCGCGCCGGCAACGTTCGAACGATTGATCAGAGAGAGAGAAAGAGAGAGGGAATCTCTCTTTATCTAATAAAATCGAGATACGAATGTCAGAGCTGTAAAAAAAAGAGAAAAAAAATCGACGCGAATGATACGTCGCGCATTTAATGGTGCGCTCGGCAACAATAAATTCCTAACGATCCCTTTTTTAAAGCGTCCCCGCGGCCGTATTATCGTGATCCGTCAAACAACGATATTACCTGCCGGGGATATTTGCAAAACGCGCACCGCGGGGATGCGAAAAATCGCGCGATGCATTTAATCCGTCGCATTGCACGTACGCGTACGTTTGCGTGCCCCAGCGGGACTCGGAAAAAAAGGGACGCACGTTCCGTGAATATTACTGCGCGCGAGTGCACGGCAATTGTGGACGCGAATTTTCGCGGTGTAACGCAGGACGGCCGATCGATTACGCGCGCCGCTTGCTAAATAACTTGTCCCGACAATCGGGCGCGAGTGTGCGACCAACAGTTATTCACCGCGGGCGATGCGCTGCGCTGTGCTGCGCTTCGCCTCGCGCACCAAGCTGAGCGCGGCGTGTTCGAGGTAGGCGCGTTAAAGCGAGCCACGTCCATAATGAGCGGCGATCGTCGATAATCGAGTCCGCTGGTCCTCGAAATTGCACTCATCTGACCGGGCGCCGGTTGTTTGTGCAATTCCAGCCGCCTGGAATTGACAGCGAACGAGCTGACGAGCCGCTCGCGTCGCCCATAAAGGCCCCTCCGATTGCTAAAATTGCAAATTCGTTCCAGTGTTCCTGACTCGAGATGTCCGTTTGACACCGGGCAGACACAAAGACGCGAGTGAGCTAAATTCGCGAGAAATTGCTCAGCCATTTTTCTCTCCTCTTTTCTGGACGGCCGAATGAACGGTCCTCGCGATTCGCAATGACCTAACGCTAACTTAATACGGGAAACGGGGGCGGACGGTGAATCTCGGGCCAGCTGCTGTCAGAACCGTCGGCTCGACAATATAGTGTTTTCAAGTGCTTTACAAGTATAATTAGGGAACAGCGGGTTTGGGATAACGAGAAGCAAGCATTTGAGTCGCGCACATGCGTCATCAAGCATTTGGTTGGCCATGCACGACCTGCGTTCCATTCTGCCTGAAACTCTCAAATCGGAGCGCGCAGCACGCGCTTTGGCCGCGATATGATACAAGCGCGCGCGCGTGCGCCCGCGTCGCTCTTCTATTACATATCGCATGCTCATCCGCGCCGTTCTTTGCACAGCGCGAGGGACAGAGGAAGAAGAAATGTTAGAAAACGTTGTCGCGCGGGAAATACAGTTGTCGACTCGCGCGAGTAGAGTTCCGCATTGTCGCGCGAGCTTGATAATTACAGCGTGACGCGGAACGACGTTGATATCAAACGCGATCCCGGGGGCGCATAATGCCGATGATAATTCCGTACACGCACGGCCCGGATCCGCATTGTAGTAGGCCATAAACGGCCGGCTCGGCCCACCGCAACGGCTATCTCCCACGATGCACTCGCCTTCCATCCGATGTGATACGATTATTCATCTTCCATCATCCGCGATCGCGGGTGATCCCGGATCTGGGAGGCCGGCGGCGGCAGCAGATAGATAGATAGATAGAAAGAGGGAGCGGGGCCGTGGCAGCAGTTCGCTGCGACTTTATCAGCGTCACCCGGGCGACGACCGAAAGCGTAATTGCCGTGAAACCGCGGCTTAATTGCGAGGGCAAACAGCTAAATTAAAGCGACGCTTTACCGAACTAAGCAAGCACCGACTGATTGTGTTTTTGGTTGTAACCGGTCGCCACGGTTGTTAAACGCTTCCGTGTGCACACGTGTGTGTCGTCGGTGGACGAGCGACAGCAACAGTCGCGTCGCGTCGCGCGGACGCGTGCCGCGTTCCGTGTGGGTGGCTTTAATAACAGACCGCGTCGACCGAACGAATGCAAGAAACGAGATAAAGCGCGAATTTACCGCGATTTGCGCGCGCGAATCGCGCTCGATAGTCGCGCCGTGTCGGCACGAGTGCGAGCTCGCTAATGAAATTGCCAACGTTATTTTTTACGCGCCGATTATTGCGATGTAGTCGAGGTAGTTCGGCCAAAAGAGCTGCCTCTGGATGACTCTTTAAACGTACGCGGTTCGCTTTTTTTTACATCGCGTCATCGCTTCGACCTAAAATTCCATAATAAACTGCGGAAAATGTACACGCGCGGAGAGAATATTACAGCTATAATATATACGGCATATAAATAGATTTTCAAGTCACGAACAGAATGTCAATAGAGTTTATCTTGCTAAGAAACTTTAAATTTTTTGTGGTATAAGTTTCCATTTCTGGTAGTGTAGGTAGCGTACATGAGATGAGAGAATAACAAATTGAAACAGAATGTCGATATGTTCTTCATTTATAAAATTGCGCGGATTTGCGTGTATGTAACTGCGATATGTACAAAATATGTTAAGTATCTCTGAAAAAACGTCAAAAAGATAGATAACACGGTTTGATCGTCGAATATACGCGGCTCTGGGTTTCTCATGCAGCTCTTTTCATTCGTCCTTGGACAATAACGCGCGAATCACGGCGCGAATGGGGCGAGATCAGCGATTAAATCAACGGTAGCGGATATCAGCGTGAGAAATAAGACGATAAACCCGCGGCGAGTAACCCCGGTGTACCAAAAGGCAGGCGATTTAGGTCATCGTGCCGAGGGGGGTAGGTAGCGGGGACGTGGATTGATGAGCACCTGCACCAGATTAGCGACGCTGCTAATTACGCCGAAATGCGGCGCGATTAGCGGCGAGTTAGCGTGCACGCGAGCGAGAATAGGCGTTTACCGAGGATCGACTTTTGTACAGATCGCAAGATCCTGGGCGCTCGCAACGCCCGAGAGAGCCGCGTATTAAAACAACCCCCTGCACCTGTCGTCCCATCTTTCACCAATTCAACCGATTAGAGAAACCCCAGAAGGATTAATTTGGTTCATTGATGAATTTTTCATCGTTCCCATTCAACGAGACGATTTATTCACACGGTTTCATTCCTCGTGTACCTGATTGCCGCCTTGGCGGTGACAGGGATACAAGCCCACCGGCTGATGCAGATCTTCGGATTTCCCCGGTGAATCTATACATATGCCGCTAGCGACCTGCCTTATCTGCGTTCAGAATTTCACACGATTAGTGCCGGGATAAAGACTCGCGCGCTCGTAGTAGTAGTAGTACTAGTCGTCGTCGTCGTCGTGGCTCGAAATTCGCGACGATGATTTCGTGCACGATCGTGCACGATTTACCTCTCGCACTCGCAGCACTATGTACGAGAATCCAAGCAGCTGGAAGCGCGCGAACGCACATGGCACATGGAACGAATGCGCTCGCTCGCGCGATTAGAGGGGCACTCTCGCGGGCTGCACCCTCCCGCCATTGGGCCAACACAACGCGCGGATAGTGCGGGTCGATATTGCCGATGAGACGGAAACTCGATTTTCTAGTAATTTGGTATGTAGCTGCGATTAGCTCCGCCACGGCGGCGAAATTATGGCTCGCGTCCCGCTGCGTGTTCGCGCGCGAGCACACACTCCGCTCCGCGCGCGCGATCCGTGCGCAATGTTTACCCGCGTGTGCACAGGTATTATACGATAATAATTAGGCCGCATACCGACGGCTCGCGACCGCTAACAAGCGCTGTCATTTTGCGGCTGGAAGCGACGAACGATCGTGTATCCAGCGGCAGAATGATATTGATTATCGTAGTATCATGGAGTCGCGCACTTGCCAGCTCAAACGACTCATCGACTCCGAACAATCCTGTGCCATTAAAGGATTTGGATTGATCTATACGTTTTAGGTAATACGTGGAGAAGGAATATCAGTTGAATTAATGCGACAATAGCACGAATAAATGCGTTTTGGTCGAGGAATGCAGAATTTCTGGTCCTGGTGAAACAAAATCGCTTCTTAAGAAACAGAAACTCTGTTTCCTTCAACTAAAATATGTTTAGTTGTGTTACTTGAACGGAATAAATTTATAAATTTATAAATTTCCATCAAACAATACGCGGAGAAGAAGATTGGTTGAAGCAACATGACAATGACACAACTAAATTGCGTTTTTGTTGAGAGAAACATGATTTCTGATTCTTCAGAATTTGGTTTTTAAGAATTAGAAATTCTGTTTCTTTCAACCAGAAGAACCAAATTTAGGTCTCAAGAATCGAAAAATCTGTTTGCTTCGAGCGAAATGCATTTGATAGTGTTATTGTCACATTAATAATTTAACCAATTTTCTTTCTCCATGTGATCTCGCACGGAATGACAGTCTTTTTCATTTTCCCCGTCGGCGTTTCTTCGCGAGCTATCAGTTTCGACGCTGCGACGCGACCGTCAGCTCGAAAACTGGCGGGTGTTCGATGCTTTGAAATATGCTGAGAAAACTGCATTTCCAAGTGGCGGCCACGACGACGAAGAAACTTCGAAGGTCGGACGCGCTCCGCGGGCGAAAGTCGTGTTTCCGTCTCGAAGCATTCAGGAATGCATACACGGCGACCTCGCGCATATCAAGCACGGACAGGCGCGGGGAACAACAGTGCGCTTGCTCGCGGGGCCAGGAAATTTCTTCTGGCTCTCTGGCAATGTCTATTATACCTGATTTCCGCCCTGTTGATGGCAGGGATACAATCCGCACGGCTTGTGCATGTCGGCCTTGCGCGCCGGTGAGTCCAAGCAGATATTACCGCCCGCGCCGAGGTTTCGAATCTGTTTGTTATTGGCGATCGTTGCGAAACATTAGTGAATGAGAGCCACCGTATTGTAATTATCCGAGAATAAATCGCGCACAGACTAATAACGAGCATGTCGTTAAAGAGAGGTGAACAAAGCACCGTCGACAGTGCGATATTTCCACGTTGGAGTTTCGTAAAAGCTTCTACGTATATGACTGCGTGCTGGTATGCATTCGAAAATAACAGTATAATGTATGTCAACGTTGCTTTATCATCTCAATATATCACGCTACTAAAAAAATATCTATTTAGGTCACACGGTGTATCTGCAAAAATAATGAAAAATTATAACAGAGTTAGCTACCAATAGTTCACTTTCACTGCGTCACATTTTGTCATTCCTTATCACAACTGTGGCCTCTGCTGCTCTCTGAAATAGAATATGGGGTGAAAAGCCGGGCGCTCCCCTTAACACGGGATAATTATTTCTTCCTTTTTTTCCAGCCCTTCGCCGAGCACAGATTCGCAGCATGCTCGCGGAAAGGCAGGACTGCGCGCGAACCGCGGCGGGTCGCGCTCCCTATTTTTCAGATAGACGAGAACAAATAGAAAATGAGCTCTGGCCGTATTTTGCTCGGTCCGACGCGCCTGTAGTCGCGGCTGACTACGTGCGTGTGCGTTATATGCGAGTATGTCTGTTGTCTGTCTATTTATGCTATGTATGTGCGTGTGCATAAGTGTATCTGTGAGATACGTCGCGGGGTGGTATATGCCAGCGATTCGTGTGTGTACGCGCGCGTGTGTGCGCCCTGCGTATAACAGCAGGTGCATCCAGTTACGGAGCTCGGTCAGCAGTCCTGATTCCGCCGCATGCAAGAATTCTGTGGTCGTTGCAGTTTCAACGTGAACATCTTCATCCCCTTGTCACCCCGCCGGTCCTGCGCCACATCCCGGCGCTTCGCCGGCTCGTGGAAGTCGTTCTCGTTGTCGAGGCGTCCTCTTCTCGTCGTGGAGCGAGCGGAATAAAAACTCGTGATTTATGGACGGCGGGGCCGCGTCCCGGGACTCGATAAAATTTCAGAAGGCACCGGCGTCGACATTATTAAAGGCATCCTCGAAGGCTCTTAGTGAACTCAATGAGAAATGTGATCCGGTATTTAGACAACTTTATGGTCTCGCGTTACTTTCAACTCCGGGGGTAATGAACATCACGGTGAAAGAGTCACGAGTTCTGGATATTTTTCGAATTTTGCAGTGTTATTTCAGAATCTACGATTTTAGAATACTTTTTGCACTCTCCTCCTCGCGCGATTTTTATTTGATATGTGGAAAGGAATGACTGCACGCTTTTAATGTCTTTTAATAGAGGTTGTCAGGAATATTATTGATAAAGTGGCGTGCAAGAGAGAGAGTGGTACGCGCGCGGAATATCACAGACGCTCCTCGTTAAAAAAAGATCCACTCGCGGGGTATGCGCGATCGGCGCGAGGGTTAAACAAAACCTCCCGCGCCGTCGCGTTTTTACTGCTCATTCCTATGCTGCGGTTGCGGAAAGCAGCCATGCAGTTAGAATGACTCAAAAGTCACGGAGAACATCCCCGGAGAAATGTACGCCCGCTCCGTGCACGTACGTAGAAACACGTGCACCCGAAATTATTCACATCGTGCGCGATTTCTGGACCGTCGTGGAGTCGTGTGAACTATAAATCCAGTCATCCCTTCTCCGCCGCGATAGGGAGGCCGGGGCGTGATTTAGTCCGGTTCCACGGAAGCAAATAGAGAGCAAAAAGAAGAGGGAGAGTAAGGATAGAAAAGAGAGAGATGGAAACACAGTGAAGGAGCCGCAAAGGTGACAAATCCAGACCGGAAGACGGGAAAGGAGGTAAGTTCCGCCGTTGGCGCGCGAATGGAATTGTTATTTTGTGTATGTCGTCAAGCGATTCTGAAAAATCTTCTCTCTCTCGTTTTCCCCCCTTATCGTGGAACCGTACCGAGTTGCCGATAACGTGCGTTAGCGGGAGTGACGAAGAGGCGCGGCCGGAATTTCGATTCTGTCGGAAAATGGGAATTCTGATTTCCTCAAGAGATCTTAGACGAGTGTTATCCGTCCCTTGAAGCGCCTATCTATGTACATCGTGTTCGCAAATTCTTTGGATCCGCGCAAAAGAATGCTGGTATTTGATAGCGGATAAATAATTTGTGATATAACTTTCCGCATATTTTGGATATATTAAAAATTCCAAAGGCCGAGTAGTTTTGAGGAACTATGGTAGCTAAAAATTCGTACACCCAAAGTACGGTCGTGCGCGGCAGCATCCGAATCGATAAAACGCATGGATGAAACGGACGTTGCAACGCAACGTCCAGATCGCATCGAGTCGTCTTTCTCCGCGTCCTGCGGAATGACACGAACGGAAGTTATGTTGCGCGTGGTGTCATCGCTGGCCAAAGATTACACGAGCGAGTAAATTCGTGAGCGACGGCTGATGCAACACTATCTTTCATATGGATGGTATGTGCCAATTTTCTCGGCGCAGCGACAACGCAGGGAGACAAAGAGATAAATAAAAACAAGGCAGAGAGAGAAAGAGAGAGAGAGAGAGAGAAAGAGAGAGAGACAAGAGAAAGAATGCAGGAGAGTAACGAATACATCCGTGTTCCCGAATAATTCAAATCGGCAAAAACATGACGGTGCCGCGGACACGCCGGGCAACTTACGCGGCGAAATTGTTATTTCGCGTATGGCGCGGACCGCATTCCAAAGTACGCTCGCGGCCGCGTGAATGCTTCTTCCCGAAAATGTGCACCCATCCTTTATACATTCCTCCTTTTTCCATCGCTTTTTCTGCGATGCTTTCTTGTAGTTTCCCTATTCCGCCCGCTTGCGGATGCCACTGTGTCAGTGTACATGGACAGAGATGGAGATAGAGGGAGAGAGAAGGAGAGGGAGAGAGAGAACGACAGAAAAGAAAGAGAGAGAGCACGGAAAAACGCATTCCTTGCTCTATCTCGGGAAAACGTGAGTGGATCGCAACAAACGACAAGCCGGCCAAGGGGTGTAGACGAGGCGGAGGGCAACGGGAGGGCTTGGTCGATAATATCCGAGCCCTCCAACGATTCTGGGTTCTGTTGCTTTTTATTATCATGTTCGATCGGAATATTGCCTTCATACGGCGGAATACGCGTATACGCGTGTCATAGATGGAATGGCGGCGGCGCGAAATTGCGACTCGGCAGGATCACGGTGTGGCGTACACGCCGGCGATCTCGGGTGTTTTGTGTCTCGTGAAACAATACGACAGTGCGATTTGTGCCCGAATAAACGTATACGCTGTGTGCGAATGTTTTATACTTTGTTTCGACAAATGTTGTATATCGCCGAGTGCAATAAGGCGCAATGAGATGTTCCGGTCTCTCTCTTTCTCTCTCTCTCTCCCTTTTTTTCTGTTTATTTTCGCGATGGAAACAATCGAACGTAATGCGATAAGAGAGAAATGCATCGCTATCGGCTTATCTTCTATTCCAAGCGCCATTACGGCATTATTATATAATTTTCAACGAGATTCTCGGATGCTTCGTGTTCAATTGCGCCTTGTTTCTCTACGCGCGATGGAAAAATGAAGGAAATTTAACGAATTCCGGGTATGCTATTCGAAACTCTTGCAAACATACACCAGTTATCCTTCGAGAATAACATACTCGAAGGACGGCTGCGGATATCTCCTTGAAAAGTTAAAACTCGAGATACCGCTCTTAGCACTCGCGCCAGCGAGAGTCGATAACGGCTTGCCCGATCTCGTTAATAGAAGGATCATCTTGCGAATTACATCGTGCTTAAAGCTCTCGTCAGAGAGACCCGTCAAACTCACCGCGACAGGAGTACAGATGATATTTCGCTGCCGGCGACCGATATTATGAGAAGCTGAAATATTTCCGCGATAACGCCGCGAAGCAACGAGTCGCGCGCTCGAAACTTAACCGGAATTTCCGGTACAACGAACTTTAGTGCGCTCGGTTATCTTACACGGCGTGCGCGGCCGCGCGCGCACGAAGATAGCGAGGATGAAGATGATCCTGATACGAGAAATCCAAGTGAAGTGTGAAGATAACGAGGCCAGGCCCCGAGACCGTGCACGGACGCGCGAAAAAGAGACAACGCCGGGGGTGAGAAGGTCGCCGCGAGCGGGACAGAGATAAATGAGGGGAAAGAGGGACGGGGCACGAAATATTTGAGTCGCGTGACACTGTGACGCGTGTAATGCAAGCCGAGGTTTAACCTCCGTTGAAGAAGTTCTTCGTACGTGTGTCAGCGGGGCTTGCCGCTCGGCTTTGAGCGTAGGGACCGGGGATGAAGAGATAATAGAATATATTATTCAATAACGCGAATAATTTGCAACGTAAACCAGATATCGCGCGAAAAGAACGAAATTTTGTGCGCGCGCGCGTGAGATATATATATATATATATATAATATAAAATCGATAGATATATCCCATTACACGCGTGAGAGAAAGAGATATATAATATAAAAATGATAGATATATTCCATTACACGATATACATCATTAGAGTCATGACAAGGATGTCTAATACCGTGGGAGTTGGATTTAATCAACACGGCTTGATTTCGTTATTCAAGATAAAAGTACTGATAGACGTTAATAACACTGGTAATTCTGTACATTTTTATTGACTTGGTTTTTAAATGCGAATATTTAAACTTTCAACGTACACGGGGAAAATATAAATTACAAAATTTTTGGACCATATAGAATTATGACTGAAATTATATATTTATTAAAAAATGTTATACACGTTTGATTTTTTGAAAAACATTTTATTTTAATTACTTTAATACTTTAATACTTTTTATATTAAATATCAGGTATCAGATCGTCAAATACGATTTTTATATATTAATTTGTACTACCATTTCAGTATAGTCTAATTTTATAAAAAGCAAATTTTATAAAAAAATGTAATTTTAACGTAATTTTTGCTACAATATTTTCTCCGTATAGAATACAGGCATATATTCAATGTACGTATACACATTCTCCATATTGAAAGTTGAAATATTCGTACTTAAAGACCAAAACAATAAGAATATCCAGAGTTAGATATTAGCGTTATTAGTGTCTAGGCATTGGTACTTCAGTGAGCCACTCTAGCGTGATGCGCGGTGTATTAGCGTGACGAACAAGTGGCGACAAAAATACACCGTAACTCACCCCTTAGCGCTAATTGGATCTTCCCCTCGTAGAGTGTTCCCTCCAAATATTCCTACTCTCAATGGAAAGTCTCCCTTTCTCTCTTTCTTGTTTTCTGCACTTTCGTCGACGTTACCGACGACGTGTCACACGGGCGGAATTTACATTCGCTCTGAGAGCACCGGCGAGGAAAAAAGGGCGACCTCGCACTCGTGGAGTGTTTTACTTTCTTCACGGGCGCGTTAAACGCGATCGCGGCGGCGGCAGTGGACGGTCGCGGGGTTAATGCACTGCTGTTGGCTCATGATAAAATTAAAGGAACAAAAGGAAATTGGGCGCGAGGACGTGGGAGAGGTAGCGGAATGATGAAGTATGAAATATTCGTGTCGCGTGACGCTGCAATTTATCCGTCGGCGTTGCAACGCCGTTAATACCGCCGGTGCCTACGTACCGTGACTTTGTCACGGAGCGGTATGCCATGTGTAAAGAGAGAAAGAGAGAGGAATGGTGTGTACATGTAACACGCGCTGCGTGGAAATACGGAAAGGGTAGGAGGAGAGTGGGTGAGTACGCAAACCGGGGAAGGCGGATTTATTTCCCGACAATGTTCGCAATCATATTGCGATTACGAATGCAGCGGAACGGCGGGCGGGCGGGCGCGCGACGTCCGCGGCGATGGTAGTGGCTAACGCGTCGAAAATAAATTGCGGAATAACTGACAGGCTGCTACGAGTCGCGCGCGTATATATATCGGAATGAATTGATTAATAAAACATGTCAACAATATCGGCGGCGGCGACGGCGCCGATAAAAGATTGATTAAACGCGCGGCTCCGCGCCCTGCTAACCAGCGTTTCGAAAAAGCCGCGAATAAATCACGTGCGAATAAAGGCCAACATTGCAAACAAATTTCCGTGACTGCAACGGAAGCGAGATCAATTATACGGCACGACGACCTGATCGTGGTTGAATTCAACGAAGCGCAACACCTTGACAAAATTTAACAAAGATTCTCTCTCTCTCTCTTTCTCTTTTCCTTTGTTTTGTCGCGCTTCTATATCCATCAGGATGCAACTGTGTTCCTTGACAAGCCACCCGACGACCGAGGGAGACGACGAGATCGTCATCGATGATCGCGACGAGATTCGACCATCGTTCTGCAATTATGGTCGCACCGAGACGGAACATTGGAGGAGCGGACGGGCGAGTGAAGAGGCGGGAGAGGAACAACACGACGGAAATAAATCTCCGTGTGATTGATCGTCCGCCATGAATCGCGCGCCGGGCGATATTAATGCACTATCAGTCGTGACGGGCTCGCGGATGGCTCGCGTGTACCGCGCGTGTAGCTTTGACGATTCTGTCGCTCGTCGACGTCGCACGCTCGTCGCCTCCGCCCGATATTTATGCGCTCGTTTTTCGCAGCGGGTCGAGGGTTACACGAAACACAAAAAAAGAGAGAAAGAAAAAATCCGGTAAATCGGTGGCACTCCGCCTGCAATTTCGCGAGCGCGTCGATATATAACCGTGTATTTGTTACTATATACGCCGCGTCTCTCTCTATCTCTGTTTTATCTTCTTCATTCAGATCGTCCCGCTACACTCTTTTCTAGACGGATCCGGAATATGGGCTTCGACAGCCGGCACCGTCGTAAAATCCCATGCTCCATAAGGGCGGAAAGCCAAGGGCTTGGTCAATCGGTTAATAACGTCGCTGCAAGGTACGCATACGCGAGTGTCCTTATCTCCATTTAGTAGCGCGTTTAAGAGAGATTGGAATACAGTCGAACACGTGTCGCTGCGACATCTGGCCCCTGGCTCGACACGGACTGGAAATGTAAAAAAAGAAGTTGCCAGAGATTGCGCGTCGAGAAAAATTTTATCCCTCGTCGCGAGACGTTTGACTCGAAATTATACACTTTTAAAACGATGATACCGCGATGGGTAGTCGACTGCGAGGAGTACGATCTCTTTCTCTTCGCCTGCCTTAATTCTACCGAAATTTCCAACGCTAATAAAGTTAAATAATGAAGAGATTACGAGAGGAGAGAATTCGTTGTCTTATTCTTACCTCTATTAATCTTCATTAGATTATTGATTAGATTTCTTCATCAATATTTTACCTACAGTTGAATAATTGCATAATTGGAATTAAAAGGCAAAAAGGATTAAACGCCGGTAGACTATAAGGATAATTGAATATTAAATAATTCTTAAGAAGTCTTTCTTTTTACAAACCTCGATAAAATGACATTAAGTAGCTATTTTTAGCATTAAGAAACATCTTGTATGATGTTCACCTCTTGTATGATGACACCTCAAGATTCCTCGTTGCTTTAACGAAATTTTTGGAACTAATGTAGAACCGAAATTTGGATACAGAGATCAGAATGAACTTCTCAATAATCTAATGAAATCAGAATGAACTCGAAAAAGAAATTAACGGATTGTAACAGGCGACTCCCTCTGCGAGAGGATTTGCCTTTTAATTAACTTATAGCGACAAAATTGACCGCGTAATGCCGGTTACGTAGCGCGCCTAAGAATTCGCAGTGCTAATCGCATCGATTTTCGATCGGATGTCGAGCGAACCTACGCTCGCGATCCGATCGCGATTGCCCCGACCGCGGCTCGCATTGTTTCGCAATCAAAGCGACATTGTTTCCACTGTCACGGCAGCTCGTCGACATCGATCACTGTTTCTGCTCTTCTATGGCCGTTCGAATTTGAGGAAATATAGATATAATTATCTGACAAGGGCCGAGCTCTCTTAACGACGCGTACACGGAGAAAAATAATTTGCTGGTCCAGCAAATTTTCTGCTGGTCTAGTAAAATCTTTTCGTATATGGACAGCAAAAAGATTTGCAAAAAATTGCTAAGAGTATTAATCACTATTTGCTGAATATAATTTGCTGAATCTACAAATTATTTTGCTATAAGAACCATGATGGATTTATATAAGCAGTTGCAGTTTTGCTCCGATAGCAAGTAAATTTGCTAAGGATACATTATTTTGCATCAATAGCAAATTAACGTGATTCTTAGGACAAGTACACTCAACAAATTTGTTCTATCCCGGCAACGAAACTACTTCTGCTCTGATAACGAATAATTTGTAAAATTAGTTACGTCAACTAAATTTTTTTGATGTTACTATGCAGTGAATATGCAGTAGCAACGATGATTTTGCTAAAAGAGTAAAATTATTTTTCTCCGTGTAAGTCCGAAATTTAATTCGCCGTAAGTATCTCGTGTTCAACCATCTTACTACGTAAGCTCATTAATGAAGCAGCAATGTGACGCGTTGAGGATACATTCTATCGGTAAATATCTTCGCGCAAAAAATAGATCGAGTTCTCCGTGACGAAGGACGAAGAAAAAAAATGAGAGAAGAGAGAAAAGGGGATAGGAAATGATTTGACGGTTTTTCGACTTCCCTGCTCCTCGATCGTTCTGACTACATTGTCTCTCACCAAGAGCCTTCGAACGCCGTAATCCGACACCTTGATGGATCAAAGCCGTGGCAAGGTCGTTAAAGAAACCGCTCGTTCTCTCGCCGTTTCCGCTTTGCTCTGCCACGATTCCGAGCCACGACGGTATTTCTCGTGGCTGTGGCGTCAGCACGCCGGCTGAAAAAAACGTTCGGGAGGTAAAAGCGTCAAGTAGTCTTACCTCTCCGGAGGCGACCGCCTCGCCCGGAATGAAGAGTTCCGGATAAACGTTGTCCAGGTACCACTTGAACGACTTGCACCCCAGTTTCTTCCTAAGGGCCTTTCGTTCCGATACGTCGCCGTAGTTCCCCTGTGAAAGTTCCGTCTTGCTGTCAGTGTCGCGCTCACAATGCCCGCGAAGATAAAGGGAAAAAAACGTAAGGCTTCTTGGACGGCACGTCGTGCCGATGTATTGTAGGAGAGAAGAAAAATAAATAAAGAACGACACGCGCTGGTGTGTCGTCACGACAATCGTATCAGTCGCTCAGAAGCCAAACTGATCAACTTCATTTTCCGTAATTTTCTTAATTTCATTATCAAAATATATGATTAATGTGTACCTCTGATTTTTCAAAATTAAGAAACTTGCAGAAAGTAAAATTAATCAGCTTAGTTTTTGAAAAGCTCGATTATTGTTCGACATTCAAATGAAAGTATCGGATTTTGTTATTTTTCAGGAGATACCAAGTGCTCGTCAAGGAGATTTTTTAATGTTAAATTAATATTTACGGGAAGAGTGTTCAAGGTTGATACAAGGAATCGAGTGTCTACAATTTTCCCGATGCCAAAACAGCATGAAAGCAACGTCCGGCTAAACGTTCCTCGCGAATCCGCGTCCGACCCAGTTACGGATCTCACCACTGCGAACATTGCGTACTCACGCACACGAGAGAGGGGGGATGGCACGGTGTGTGACGGAGGGCGGCGATTTATCTTATTATTTTATGAAGCTATCCACGAGGACGACATTTTCGAAAGATTTGATCATTACACAGCGGCGTGCTTACGGAAGCGATTTATTCCCTGCGCCTCGATTTATCTCGTCGATTGGATCTCGGCGGGCGGGCGACCGGGGGCGGACAAGCATCAAGGATAAATGACAGATCGTTATAGAGAGGGTCGCGAAAGAAAACGTCCCCTCTTCCCGAGAGCGAGGACACGCGCGCGCGATCCTTAAGAGCACTTGGCACCTTTATAGCCCTTTTTTACGACGAGTCCCGGTCTACGATCCTCTCCATCATCGGCCACCTTTATCGTTACCCCTCGTCCCATTCTTAGTGGGCCGCTCCCGATGTTTACGAGTAACTCGGATCAAAGAAACATAATGGAAGCTTCGACAACGGTGCGCTATAGTTTGACTGGCAAAAACTTTATCCCGGTGGTCAAGCATCAATTATTACTAATTAGCCATAACCGCGGAAAGTATATAGTCGGTTGTAGAACGGTTTAGATACATTTTTTTCCAACGAAAGGCTCCAAACTATCGCAATTGCAAGCCACTGCTGACGGTCTGCATAGCAGTCAGTTGTGAGAGGAACCGAAATGACAATGTATGAGACATCACGATTACAACGAAGGATTTGGGAAAAGTGCAAATATATTTATAGTACTATTTATTATATTCTTATCTATCAGACAAGAATATAACAAAGGGCCAATATTTACATCAAGTACACTGACAAAAATATATCTAAAAATTTATTCGTGAGATATAAAGTTTACTTCTGTGAAATAAGATTTGTTTTTGTGAACCGTTGTATCCTACAAAATAAATTTTGAAGTATATTTTCCTCTGTATATTGCCCCCTTCGCTTGCTGTCATAACTGATTACCACGCAAACTAGTGGACAGTGGCATGAGATTGTATCAACTCGGAGCGCTTCTAACTTCATTAAAACAAACGTGTATAAACCGTTCTGCGATCGACTACACCACCGAGACGCGTCTTTTATTTTTCTTCTTTATTTGTCGTTCTTCTGCGAGGCGACTGTCTGTACTAATATTATTTGTACCTGTATGTTGCTTCAATAAAAAACATCAATAATATCCTATTTTACACGAAAAAGAGTTGTTTGTCAAATAGTTGCAATATATGGACACCTAAAAAATATTGCTGCATTAGCAAACTTTTTCGCTGCAACTTTTCTTGCTGCGAGATAGACATAATACGAAGTTGCTAGAACATGTTGCTATGGTACGAAAAGAATTTGTTCCTGCAGCAAAAAAATAACGCAGCAATATTTTGTAGGTGTCCATATAGTACGATTTTCTTTTTTTCCCTGTATAGTATTCTATTCTCTTGTTTTTTTTGGATTGTGAGAGATCACATAACTCTTATTTTCACACTGATATTTTCGCTCTCATGCGAGTATGAGTGCGCAATTGTCGCAAAAAGTATATTATTTTTTATTATTTGCTGTCGCGACAATTGTATTATTTGCAAAGTCTCTAAAATTTATCTCTCGCGTTTCACCGTATTGATTTTTCGACGCGATACCGTACAGTTTTAATTGTCCCCCTCGCTCTTGCTCTCCCTCGTACTCTTTCGCGGCGTGTGTACACGAGGGTTGCTCGCGTACACATGTTGGGAACGAGTAAGGAAGGAAGGTTATGCATGCGACGATGCACAAGTGCTCACCTTGTCGTGACCTATCCTCTGATAGTAGTACTTGGCGTACTCGTCCAGCCACACTTCGCTCAGCCTTATGCTGTTCCTCTTGAGCACGTTCACGCCGCTGCGCCACTTGTAAGGCGAACGTTTCCTGAAGATGTGGCCCACGTGCGAGCATGGCACGATTTCCAGGGTGCCTGGCGAGGGCGCGTCGAGTTATTAGATTAACATTTTCAGCTGCGCTGCTGCTGCTACTGCTGCTGCTGCTGCTGCCGCCGCTGCGTTATGTTACGTCGTGCGCCAATATCGCGAAAATCGCGGCGCGAGCGCAAAGTACGAGCGCTGTGCCGAGAAAGAAAATATCGACCGTTCGCCGAATGAAACGAAAATCTGCGCGAACGTGCGTTTATTGCAGAACAAATAATCGTGAAAATGTAACACGCGGTAAAATAATCCCTTTCCTCCCGCGGAAGAGCGGATAAAAAAATTGGCGGAAATTTTTGTAGCCGGCGTTCTGTTCGCATTTGTTCATTTGTTCGTCGGATTACGGTTATCCGAGATATTCTAGCCTCTCAAATCACCACTGGAAGCGCGATTTGAAAAGCCAGCTTCTGTTCTTTCTTTCGTTTCCGGGATAACACTAATTGCGCATACCTCCGCACATCCAGGTCTTGAATGACAACTCGAGATTCTCGCCGCCCCAAATGTCGAAGCCGCTGTCGTACGTGCCGATCCGCTCGAAGAACGTTCGGTCTATAGCGAAGAGGCCGCCGGCCATCGTTGGCGACCAAACAGGTTCGGCCGGGTTTTTGTGTCGTTTCTTCTCCCTCTCCGGTACCGCGTGCCAATTGAACTTGTTGACAAAGGTTAACACACGTTCAAGAATCCATTCGCAGTCGAGCGACCCCCCACAGAAGCCACTTAAGCCTCCTTTATGAGGAATATTAGAAAATCGCAAAGTGGATCTCAAAACAGGACGACATGGATCGATTTATTCCGTATCTGGGCGCGTTCTGAGTTGGATGTACACTGAACGAAGGAATAACGAATGAACAACAAAAATGCGATTCATTTGCGTCCACCTTGCTCAGAAATTTTCTTTGCGGTTCCAAATCGCGTCGCAGGGGTATCGACCCGAATAAGACGTTCTGTTCGGATTTCTTGAGTCATACACAGTCTTTTCATCGTAAAACGGACGTTTGCATTCGTTCAGTTCGCTCAGTGTACGCCCAGCTTTACGGCGACCTTTCATTCGCGCGGAAAAATTAATCCGACGTTGTCGCGCGCTGTCACACGTAAACTGGATTGCATTCCGTGTGGACGGACGCATTCTCTCTACCACCGACTCCTCGATCAGGCGCGCGTGAAGATTTCGTTTACCTGAAGATTCCAATCGAATCCGCCGACGTTCACGCCACCCGAGTCCCGCCAGTGGTATTCCAGGGTTGTGTCGTCTATAACATCGATCACCGGACAAACTACCGTCGTCGAATCGCGGGCGATCCGGTCAAGAAGAGGCTCCAGCCAGCCCTCCGTGCACTCGCAATGGCTGTCCAAATACGTAAGCACCGGAGCCTTAGCCGCCGCTGCGCCCAACAGGCGCGCCCTGATAAGGCCCTCCCGCTTATTCGCCCTGATAATCCTCACCTTCGGATAATTTATCATGTAGTCTTCCAACTGACGCTTCAGATGAGCTGCGAAACGATAGATTTCTCGTTATTGGCCGCACCACGCGAACATCCAGCTGTATTATCGTAAAGTACTCTACGGCAACCACGATATTATTAAACCAAAATTATAGAAAGCTCCTTTTGTATAACAAACAGAAATATTTGAAGGGCCTATAAGGAGCTAAGCACGGATGTCTTAGTGCCATTAGATATTAATACTGTTTTATTAATATTAATATGATAGTGGCAGAATAATATGTCCAGCATGTCAAACGCACGTATCAAAATTTTATCGATCATCGTACGCGGCGAATCAACCTTCCACACTTAGACCGATCCTTGAGTCACAAACTTATATATATATATTTATATTCCCAAAACCCCCATTAAACCGATGACTCAAATTTCGATACGTGCGTTTGACATGCTGGACATATTATTCTGCCACTATCATATTAATATTAATAAAATAGTATTAATATCTAATGGCACTAAGACATTCGTGCTTAGCTCCTTATAGGCCATTCAAATATTTCTGTTCACGATACTATTGATATTATTAATGCACGAGAGAATTTTATGGCAAAAAGTATTTTAAGTAGAATTTTATAACCGAGGAGCACAGATCGATATTCTGCATATAAATTTATAATTGACTTTCGTTTCATATGTGTTATTCATATCTTAGGAACCGAAATGTGCCGTCAAAAAAGTTGCTGCATTTCTAGCGAAATTTGCTGTGTTCCTTAACAACCAATGGGGGAAAAGCAATTTTGACGAAGGAAAAAGTTTTGTCGTGTTAACATGAAGTTAGATTGCAACGAACGGATCAACGTATTTTGGTTGGAGCAAACAGAATTTTTTATTCTTAGAACCATAAATTTATGTCATAAGAACTACGGAAATTTGACTGAAACGCGTCCTTCAACAGAAACGCGTTCGTTCATTAAAACTGAACTTCACGTTGATGCAACTACATTTTTTCTATGTAGCAAGATAGACTTTACTCACAGTCTATTTTTGTGTGAACTGGAAACACAGTAAAATTTAAAAGAATTTATACGGCAAAAAAACTAATATATTCTCTCTGTGTGCGTTTAATACTAATATAAGTTCGTTTAAAATATAAATGTAATCCACGCGCGATTTAAATGCCTTCATCTTATATTTTCTTGCGCCTCTCAAATTTCATATTCATCTTTTCTCGCCAGATCTCTTTTTCCCTTTACGATCGATCGTGTTGAATTTCACGTTTTCACGCGAAATATTTTTTACGGTTTCCCATTTCGACGAAAAAACGTCCAACATAAAAACGTGTATACATAGTTGTTAAAAAAAAAAAAAATTGAAATAAAAATATCGGTTTCCGATAGCGGACTGTCGCGTAATTCGTAGCGTAACATGCTAATTTCGCGCGATGCGCGTTGCCGCATTATTAACGAGACCTTAGTATCTAGATTTATCCAGATATCGATTTCATCGGAAACGTGCGGTTTTCAGTCTCCGTACCTTCCTCGCTCAATTTCCGTCGATTCGGAAAATATAAGTTGCCCCGCTGGATCTACATCGCGCGACGTAGGAGAGTATTGCAACAATAAACGGGCGGGCGCTCGGTTTCTCTCGGTTTCTCTAACGTCGATTACGTCCTTAACGTCGGATTACGGTTTATTTACGATGTCATTCGCAAGCTGTTGCGGCGAACAACAATCACCCGTCCCAGATTCATTCCGTAACCGTAATCAATTTAATTGTACGCCACGTAGAAGCAACCATAATGCCCGCGTAACGGTATTAACCTTGTATTTATCCGGGTTATTAACATTTTATCGTGACGACCTAAGCGAGGCGAAAAGAAAAATGAACAAGAGAGCAGGGCCGACGGTCACTTGTGCCTGTACTTCCAATAAAGATTATGTACGGCAAAGCGCCGGAGACGGCGGCGGCTCCCTTTTAATCCGTCGTTAAAGTTTCTCGAGTAACGATCGAATGCAAAAAGAACGAAACTCGCGTGCGAAAAACACGCCCTCCTCTTCCTCCCTCATTCCGTTTTTTTTTCTTTCTTTATTCGAGAAAGTTTACTTATCAAGAAATATATAGCGGTGGGTGGGAGCTCACTTCTAGCATCCTGTAAAACGAGCGTTACTGTCGCCGCTACCTGCCAATTAAAAAGTAACTCGGCGCGAAAGAGTGAGAGAGAACGTGCCATATCGCTTTTTGATCTTCTTTTTAGGAGTGCGCGTAAATCTTACGGTGAAGGAACGATTTCTCGTATTTGCACCGCTTTTGCGACAGAGAGAAAGCGAAGGAGAGAGGGAGAGAGAGAGAAAGAGAGAGAGAGAGAGAGAGTAAAGCCTCTCTGTAATATCGTTTCGGGCGCGTGTTACGCGTCTGCATCGTCTGTGGTAACGCAACGTGCTATTTCTGGCAATCGTACGCGAGATTTAGATTTATGGCCGCGTATCCAGCCATGGCTCGCCGCCGGACGGCCAGCAATTAGCAGACATTCGTGATTTATTCTCCGTTAGGGATGGCTTTATGAGGGACCGGGCTCACTAATCCTAAGCCTCCACCCTGTTGTAAGCTCGGTTAACTACGGACAGTATAAAGGGATTCTCTTGGCGGATCAGCGTGTTTCGTGCTGGCGCAATGATTACCGAGGCGGGATGAGACGATGCCGCTACTTGGAAACGATAGAGACGTCGGTTCGATTATATGCATTCACCCCTTTCGTATTGGACGCGCGCGCCTTCCGAGTCTGATCAGCTTCGACACGGAGTTATCGTATGACGCGACGTACCCCGTCGTCTCTCTGCCACGTTCCTTCTTCTCCACGGAATCTCGCATCGATTCGCGACAAGAATTTTTCTCCTCCGCGCTGGCAAAGGTGGAGAGAAGGTGGAGGAGAATGAGAGAAGGTAAGAAAAATACGTAGAGTCGTTGTGCGAGTTGCGCGCGCGTTCTCGAGTACAGTCGCGAACTGAGAAAATATCCTCTCCGGCTCCTCTCTCTTTCTCATCATCCCCGAAGCGCGCCGGAGATGAAAGGTACGAGGTGTCGCGCCGTGTCGTTACTCGAACGAGAAGAGATCTGACCGTAAGAGGTCAGAGGTCAGACATTTAATGCGCACGCAAGCGACGTACGTGCTTGGATTCCGGGCGCATACCGACCTGAATTAATTTCTAATGAATTCCTCGAACACACACACACGCACGCGTGTGCGCGCGCACATACAGATATGCACACAAACGAATACATAGTGTGTGCGCGTACACGCCCACACACATATACACACACTTATACACATATATGAATACACATAAACCGACTGTGGCCATTATTGCAAATTTGATTACGACTTTGCCGAGTGCGCTATGAGGCGCAGATAATGGAAACGCTCAAAGAGCTAGCTCGTCTGTCGCCGTCGAGAGAGCGCTCACAATTAACTCCGTAATCCCCGTCTCCAATCCCCCGAATAAAAGCTAATTATCGTGCGTGCGTTTTGCCGAGGGAGCGAAAGGCTCTAAAGCCCGCTCTGTAAAATTCATTACAACTTTCTTGTGGGCTTTATTAATTATTGAATTCGTCTTAATCCGTTCCGCGCGATTCGATGACGGCGGTGATGGCGGCGGAGTATAGTTCTTCGAAGACTTAAGAAGATTGAAAAGAGAACGTGCTAGCCTGCGTTCTTCTTACCGTCCTTGTCTTAAATTAGAGGAGAATATTCGATAATAGAGTGTTGATAACGAGAGAAAGGATGATTATTCATATTAAATCTCCGTTTTGTAATGTTCGCGCCTTCGAGCTATTTCAGCGACGCAACAAAAAGGAGGAAGACGCGTTAGCTTGCACCTATACTAACACACAACACACATAAATATACGCACACATACACATGCCCACACGTCTAGCCATACACGAAGTATGTATAGCGTTTCTGCGATAATGCGATCAGCAGCTCGTTAAAAGGGACACGTCAAGCTGCCCAGGAGATCGCTAAAGCGGGCGACTATACTTATGGGGTTTGACTTCCGACCAGGAAGAAGGTTTATCTCCAGCTTTTAATAGGGATCGTGCAAGCAGCCATCCTGGCTATACCGTTTCTGTCACGTCGCGACTTCCCCGGGTTAATCTCATACTCTTCTTCTGTCTCATGGGATTTTTACGATTCTCCCCCTTTATTATACGCGAATTTCGCGCAGATTGCTCTTTCCGACAATAACGGGCTTGCGCAATAATTAGAACGAACGACGATACGATGTTCGGCGACTTTTCGACATGAGCTTTCATTCCGTTTTCCTAAAATGACGCGTTATGGTGCTTGTCGACACTGTTTTTATTTCCCGCGCTTAACAGCTGAACCAGCTCGACTCCACGACTATACATATATCTCTCTTTTTTCGGTTGTCCTAGTTTTTTCGCTAAATCGGTAATTTAGATCTCGATTTGTTGTATTCACGTCAATTTATACGAAAACATGCGTCTATGTTTCGCAACGCTAATTGCCTTTCCGCATTCGAACAATGCGCGAGCGGGCAACACGCGTGTACTTGTTTCGACCGGAATTACGCGTTTTTACATACTTCTATAAAACGGCCTTAAGCGAAAAAAATGTTTTATTTCGATAGATTGACGCATGAGGTGAAATAAATGACGGTGGTCGCGATGACATGTACATTTTTGGTCGCCGTGCGCGGGTGAACGAGCAGCAATTCGCAACAAATCGACCGTGGGTTAATAGAGGGGCCGCGAAACGTTTATGAAACGCGTGCGTGACGCACGGGCATTTTTATTTTCCGCGACATTCTCGCATTTTCAAATATAATATGGCCGTCGTCGTTGTTCGCGCGGGCGCGCGCGCCTGCTCTCGATTTTGCGCGGACAAGGACAAATGGAGACGTTAAACCCGGTCCGTCGCGGAGATTGTATGGACCTCTCGTAATTTTCTGGGCGTTCGTAGCGCGCGCACATCGGGGAGTTTCTCTTCTATTCACGTCGCGCGCGCCGTACAGTGGAGAGATGGATCGCAATTAATCGATCTATCGCGAAACTACGGGAACACTGTCGCGATAACGAATCACCGCGTTGAATGGGGAGAAAGAGAGAGAGAGAGAGAGAGAGAGAGAGAGAGAGAGAGAGAGAGAGAGAGAGAGAGAGA
>NW_022639508.1:297864-312990 GCF_010583005.1 Odontomachus brunneus | reverse complement strand
AAGCAGAGAGTTGGCGAGAGTTAAAATTTAAGCACGCCTTCCATTTAAATTCGACCGATAATCGCGCCCGGTCGACGCTAAGCCGTCCTAAATTTTGGACGCAGCCGGCGCGCAGCTCGGGCTTAACGTCACTTGCCGAGGATAACCGGAATATATTGTTAGCTCGAGAAACAAGGAAGCCAAGATGCTGTTCTTCGCCGTTATCGCGGAAATTATGGGAGATAATTGTAAATAAATGCCCGTACCGCGGCGAACTAATTCGCGATTTCTCACGGCGCGAGCACGCTCTTTCCGTAGGAAATCCCCCGACTGAGAATTCGCCGCAACGTCGCGAGTTACGGCAACGGCTGCCGAGTGTCGCGAAGATATCTTTTATCTCAAGCAGCGTAAAAATGTACAGCGATAAAAATGTAATAATGGCGAGAGCCCACGTTTGATCGTGGAAACCAGAGCGCGAAATTTTCCGGCCGGGCTCGCGCTACGATTCTCATGGCGCTTGAAATTTTCGTCGAGCTCGCAACGCGAGCTCGAAGCTTTAAAGCAGCCCACTACACTGTCGTTATTTCTACCTTTTTTTAATTTGTAAAACCCGCTCGGTCGAGTTCGCGAACGAGGTGAATTCGCCGGCGTAAAGTATGGTCGAGATTACGAGTATTGGAGAGCAGCAGCACTACTGCCACGCTACCGATCAATAGCGCCGCTACAATACGCTTCCTTCGACTGGATCGACAAGTTCTCGCAATTTCGATAGGTAATTTCAGAAAAATCGCGCGCTTAATGGCAAAAGTTGATTAAGGTCGCGGGATAAATTAATCTTGGACTTTAACCCGCGTCTCACGGAATGGGGAGAGAGAGAGAGAGAGAGAGAGAGAGAGAGAGAGAGAGAGTGAGAGAGAAAGAGACGCGGTTGCACGACCAAGTACACGAATATAATAGCCCGCGGTTTCTACCTCGCCCTGTGCTTACGAGTTTTCCCTCTCCCTCTCCTTTCCTCCCTTCATCCAGCGGTCCTTCGATGTTCCATCCATGGATATTTCATCGCGAGAACGATGAGCGTGCCGCGCGAGGATTTATGACGCTACGGAGGATGTGGTGAACGAACGCGTAGAGACGCGTAGTTCGAGACGATACACTACGCCGTTTTGAATCGCGAAGTGCGGCGGCCCCCGACGATGATAACGCGGGAATAACTCGTTCGACACTTTCTCTGGTCGCGCCCGCGCCACAGAAAAGAAGAAGAACACTTGAAATATTCCACCCGGCTCGAGCTTTGTTCTCACTTAATAAATATACAGCCATGCGATTCATTTTTTATAGGGTGAAAGATACGTTTGAACGCGTATCTAACTCTAGACATTCTTATTGTTTTGGTTTCTAAATATATTGACATTTAAACTTTCAACACATATATATATATAATTTATTTATTTATTTATTGAGTATATTAATAGAAAAAATATCTAAAAAATAAAAAAATATTTATTTGACGAGTATTAATAATATATTTACTTATGTGTGTTAATATATATTACTGCATTAAGAAAAATTTTGTTTTTTCAAGTTTTTTCAAAGACATATTTATTTTCTTAAAACTGTTACTTAACATAAAAGCAATTTTTTATTTTATTTAAACGAAAGAATTTAGATTTAAGTAAATATATTAGTATCTACAAGGAATAAATATGTTTTATTTTTTAGATATCTTTATTTTGGATGTACATAGATATATTAACTAACGTAAAAAGTTTAAATATTCATATTTAAACAAGATAATTAAAGTCTGGACAATTAATGTTCAGAATTAGGTACGTGTTACATATGCAGGCATTGGTACTTTTGGTTACCGCAATATTAAAACTACGAATTTTTTTCTCCTGTTGCGAATAAGAATGAAGATAAACCAGAAAAGGAAATGTTTATTTCACGTTTTCATGATTCAGTAATAACCGTGTTATCGTTCTAGTAAAAATGTAGTGTTCTATTGTTTTTAATTTCAATTGCAGTTTAATTCAATGGCAAATTAAATATTAATGCAAGATGCGAAATCAACGCAACTTCCGCTATATGGTGTTTCCACAAAAGGTTCACTTACGCATATCGGAGAAGTCATCGACCAGAATGATCTCCTGTATGAGATGCTCCGGCGATTTATCCAGCACCGAGTGCACCGTGCGCAGCAGCACCGACCAAGCCTCGTTGTGGAAGCAAATGACCACTGCTGTGGGCGGCAGATCCTTCAAGTATCTACCGGGTTCCTTACACCTGTGCACAACAGAACGACATCGGAACAAACATTAGATTGTTAGCGTTACACGGAAAAACATCGTTATATCGTTAAAGCCTAATTTACAATATGTTTTTCTGTTCTTGCGTTCTGTTTCTTGTCTTCTATTTTTTTGTGGTTTAAAGCTTAAGGTTTGAGTCAGAAAGAGATAAAGAGAAAGAAGCAGGAAGCAAATAACACATTATAGATCAAGTTTAAAAATGCGCTACGCGAGCGAACACACTGATGGCCAAGCGAGATAAGAAATAATCCCTGCTATATATCGCTCGACGATAAATTTATGTTCTATAATAACAATAACAAATGTGTGTATATACACATACACACATATTTTCTTTTGAGCTTCAGCGTCGCATACATCTCTGGCGTCATATATATATTATCTATCTCTCCTGAATACCAGCGAATTTCCAAGATTTGATCAATAAACATGATGACTTTACTACTATTTGAGTGAGTCGAAAGTAATAATGAAAATAATAGACATTGATTTGACATGTCTCATGACAAACATTGGCCATATGTACCGGAAAATGAGATTATTCTTTATATATTGTACTTACAATACGTCCCGATGTAGTACATCGCTATTTCGACACTCCCGACACTTGTTACTACATGAGGTTTAGATTTGAAAGACAAGTGGCGCGAAAAACGCGGAGCGATATCGATTGACGTGTCGGTGGTGGTTGTTTGATGCAAAAAGGCCGAAGTTAAAGATGGCTACTCAATTGACGACGTACGCCTAAAGCGCGCCACGACAAACAATGTCGCCCTCCTACAACGCGTTTTCTTGCAAAGTACATGTCTCTCTCTCTCTTTCTCTCTCTCTCTCACTTCTTTTTATTACTAGATCGACGCTACTGCCTGAGATTCGACGTAAAGCCTATTCTACAATTGCGTAAGCGTAGTCGTGAACGTAAGAGTCAATCAATTCGAATGTTTTATTCAATGATTGCTTTACTCTGATTGATTGTTGTAATCACTTACAACCACTTACAACCACGTTCACGCAATTGTAGAATGGGCTTAACACACATTTTTATTTTCTAATTTCCTCTAATTATCACGATATTTCTAATACTTGATTGACAAATCCGTCGATCCGTCGATTCTATCTACTTGAGTGAGACGATAGTAATAACAAGTGTAAGGAACGCTGCTTCGACACGTCGCGACAAGTACCGGCTGTATATGTCGAAAAATGAAGAGATTACTTACCAATAATGTCCTCATAATACAGCCAGATGATTGCACATCGCCATTTCGGCACTCCCGATACTTATTTCCGTACGAGACTCACTTTTGATAAGCACAAGGCACGTAAAACGCGGAGCGATGTCGATCGATGTGTTTATGGCGGTTATTCGACGCAAAAGGATCCAAGACAGGCGCGCTGCTACAACGACGCTCTCTATTTAGTTCCGCGGTTATCGACATTCGATAGATCGATTCGATAGATTGACAGAGCGGACTCAATAAATTGATAGTTATTGAAAGTTCATTCATTTCTAGCTACACGCATTTCCCATCACTGTTGCCAATCCAGAAAATACAATTCGCTTTCTGGATTAGTCAACAATCGTGAGAAATGCATAGCTAGATGAGGGGTACTATTCCGTTCCTGCGTACCGACAGTTGTCGAATCGGTGGGCGTCGTTGCGCAATTTTTTCACGGTATAAAAAAAGCTGCGCAACGACGCCTACCAATCCGACAACTGTCGGTACGCGAAAACGGAATAGTACCCTTGGTCGAAAACTTTCCCTATTAGTAATTATCCCTATATTGATGGTAAAATATCAGCGGGACTGATGATTTCAGCATATAGAGTATCGATCACATATCTTTTTCTTTGACGTGAATTCATAAAAAGCGAAGAGTTTCGCTGACGAATTTGAAGGAATATTTCAATTTTCACGAGTTCACGCGAGTGAAAAGGATACATAATCGATAACCCTGAATGAGGAGATCCTTGAAGAAGCGATACCGTAGTCTATAATCTAGCTATATAAAAATGCAGCGCGCTGATTGGCTGTCGCGACGCGCCGCGGCGTGCCGAGCGTCCTCGCGCTGTGTGTAGAGTGCGCATCTTCAATTTTTTTGCATCAAGCAACCGTCACGAAAACATCCATCGACATCGTTCTGCGAAAAGTGCGTCTTGTATGGAAATAAGTATTGGGAGTGTCGAAATAGCGATGTACGATCGTCGGGACGCATTGTAAGTAGCGATTACATTGTACTAGCAAATAATCCTCTCGTTTCCCAGTTCGTACTTGTCCGTGCTTGTCGTGACGTATCGCGAGTCGGTGTCTCTTATACCGTGTTATTACCATCGTCTCGCTCAAGTAGTGATAGAATCAGACGATCGTCGGATTTATTAGTCGAGAACTAGAAACGCTGTGATGAATAGTGATATGACGCCAAAGATATACGCGCGCGAATCTTGGGCGACAGCGTCGACTTGTTAGTAAGAACGAAAGAGAGAGAGAAAAAGTGAGGTACACCTAGAGACATAGGCTGGTATTTATAGTCGAATATTATTTCAAGACCGTCTTAAGTAACGTCTTAAGCGAATACGGCTCCGGATTCATGACATCTTAAGACAGTACTTAAGATGATCTGAAATATAAGATCGGACTATGAATACCGGCTATGGTATATCTAGACTGAACGTTGAGGAGTGAGAGTAAGAGGCACGTAGAAAAGGATGCATTGCGTTTTGAGAGAGAACACAGGGTCCCAAAACGCAATGCATCCTTTTCTACGTACTCTTACCCCCACTCCTCAAATAAAGGCAAACGCTCGGTCTAGATATATTATGGTTGCTTTCCAACAAGAGACAAGTTGACACAAGTATCACCCTATCTTTGTTACTCACTAAATGTGGGACAAAGATAGAATGATGTTTGTGTCGACTTGTGTCTCTTGTTGGAAAGCAACCGATGTCTATGGATATACCACACAGGGCTTCCTTAGCGCGCCACGTCGTTGTAGGAGGGCGACACCGCTTACGTTTTAGCGCGCACTTTCTACATACATGATCGATTACGCGGCCATATTTGATTTCGATCTTTTTGCATCGAGCAACCGCCACGAAAGCAAAGATCGACATCGCCCCGCGTTTTACGTGCCTTTTGCCTGTCAAAAGCGAGTCTCAGACGGAAATGAGTATCGGGAGTGTGGGAATAGCGATATGCGATCGTCGGGATGTATCGCAGGTACGTTATTGGAGAGTAATGGAGAGTAATCTCCTCGTTACTTGGTGTATCCGAGCGATACTAGTTGCGATGTTTCGAGCGTCTTTTGCACTTGTTATTACCATCGTCTCGCTCAAGTAGGGATTGAATTGGACGATCGTCGGGTTTATTAGTCAGGAATTAGAAGTGTCGTGATAAATAGAAAGGTGGCATAATACTAGAAATATACGCGGCGTCTCTCTCTCTCTCTCTCTCTATCTCTCTCTCTCTCTCTCTCTCTTTCTCTCTCTCTCTCTCTCTCTCTCTCTTTTTCTTTCTCTTTCGAGTGATAGCATCAGTTAGTCAGAGAGAGAAAGAGGGATATATTCCGTAAGCGCGCTGTAGAAAAGCGATATCGTTTTCTTGGCGCGCACTTTCGATACACCTTATCGGTTGCGCAGTCATATTTAATTTCGATATCTTTGCATCGAGCAACCACCACGAACACGTTGATCGACATTGCTCCGCATTTTAAGCGTTCCTTGTCTGTCAGAAATGAGTCTGATATAGAAATAGCGATGTGCAATCATTGGGACATATGGTAAATACGTTAGTAGCGTTAATAGCGAATAATCTTCTCTAGATGCATCTATGTTTGTCATGACCGTCGACTCACTCAAGCATTAGCAGAATCGGATAAACATCGGATTTATTAATGGAGATTTAAAAATGCGGCGATAATCAAAGGTGATAACAAGAGCGAAAGACAATGTTAAAGATATTCGCGATACCGAATCTTCGTCGATCATCGTGTATTCTAAAAGTGATTGAATATTTATCTTCAGTGAACTCGAAATCGAGTAATTTCTTTATGATTGTGACTAATTAGGTAAATATTTTCTTTGTTTTAGTTCTGGATATAGATTGCAACGAAGATATTAATAATTCGAGTAGTTATGGATGCAATATTGAAAAATTTGATTCAAGTCAAGCCAATTCTGTTCGAAGGTTAGTATATTTCATTTTCTGTATTCATATGCATACTTATCCGTTAAACTAGACCATTAAAACTAATCAGTGACGTTATTTTTTTTATTACAGAGTAGAAAGCAGAACACGGCGGAGCTTGACTCGACGAGGTTTATATGAGTCGACTAGGTTGTGTGAATGAGAAAAATTTACTAACTGAACGGTGGTAAATATATAATTTTAACGTAGTGGGCATTTATAAAACTGGACAAGTCAATGCGATTTATTTTGATTCTAGATTTTTGCATGTTGTATATGTCCTTTTGCATGGAATATACTGCTTAAAACAATTGGGGAATTACCTCATGTCTGTGGATCTGAATATACTTATATAATAATTAAATTTTTTTCTTATTCAAATAAGGTTGCAGAATTATTCAGCGCAGCTATTAGCACGGTGTGATTCCTCAACTGTTTTTTGCAAATTTATAATGCACATCAGAATTGCGCCACCAAATCGCGGAATTTATGATTACTTCATTCGCATCGATAGGTCTCGCCGTGATCATTAGTTCCTTTTAAATTTTTTCTACGTTTTTATCGCAATTTGTAATTTCGCAAATAGAGATGAAATTTGTTGTATTCGATATCACAGAGAACAATTCTGCCAGATAAGAATAATTCAACATATAAATTTCGTATATGTGTTATGACTATATTTTGATCACACGCGCGCTCTCTGATGTTCCTATACTTACTTTAGAGTTTGCGATTACGGTGTTAGAAAACTTATTAAATTCGCAAACATTCGGGAAATATTTTGGAAGCCAATTTCGCAAAGATATCGCTGAGTGTCGCAGAACAATCTTCGCACAAATGTTTGCAGCATTATATGTGATAATTTTATACTATCCGCGGGCTTTCACGGCTACGTGCCGCGTTAATGGATTTTGCGATAGGTCCTTAATTCGCGTCGTGTTTTCGCTCACGGATTTATCGACTTTTTGTACGCGATAGTGCCGTAAGAGTATGTACTAAAATAACATTATAACTCATTGCGAATAAATGTGATAGAATCATTATTAAATACGGTACGCGCATATTTATCGTATTTCTAATATTAAACTTCATATATATACAACGAGAACTCTGTTTATTAACGAAATATAAACATTCGTGAAACGTTTTCTTTTTCTTTATTTTTCCGTCGAAAGCGTCGTGATCTTTGATCCGCGTTTGTTTACACACGATTGGTGACTTAAAAAATATCTATTTTCATAGCATCTAAATTTATCGCGTACTTTCCGTTAAATCGCCAAATGTCGTTTAAATGATCGCGGTCGCGATTAAAATGCGCAATAAAGAGAGCGAAGCGATGTGGACGCGGGACGACGAGACGAGATATTGCGGAGACTGGACGCTGAACAAATGTTGGATGATGCAGTCGGGATAGTGATGGCGGGTTTCATCGACGAGTTTCAGGACGGCTGGACATCGTGGAATATCGTCGCAGAATGGTGAGTGTGCAATTATAAACGCTCATATTACTGCGTAGTGCATGCAGTGTTTAAATGTAAATCGCATTGACTTTTGAGTCTAGTTACATGGAGAGAATTTTATAGCAAACATTACTATATAGGATTTCGTAATGGAGGAATAGATCAACATTCTGCAGTAATCCACTATTCCTTTGTTTCATATGTGCCACTTGTATTTTAAGAACTAAAATGTGCTATTGAAACACTTATGTTTCTAGGAAAATTTACTATGTTTCTCAGCAAGATGGACTTTACTAATAGTCTGTTTCTGAATTAAAAAATATAATAAAAATATAATAATATTGAAAAATATAATAAAAATATAATAAAAATATAATAAATATAAAAAATATAATAAAAATTGAAAAAAATTTATATGAAAAAACTATAACATTCTCTCCGTGTATTTTCTAATGTAAACTTTATTTATCCATATATCTCTGTTTATCTATGTATCTCTCTATTTATCCGTATATCTCTATTTATTCATATATTTCTATTTATACTTGATACATGGCTGAAATATTGCATTACTTATTATGTCTCTCTCATCAAGTCTAATAACACCTACTTTTATATGTAATACACACATACATTTATAAATACACATATTGATTATTTCGCAATCGTATATTCTCGTAATGATAATTTATTTATCACACATTCGAGTTTCCTTAATAAAATCGGCCCCGTCGTGACTATTACTGCTATTGCATTCGCGCGACCGCTCACGGGCATACACACGGCGGAATCGTGTTCTTGATCCGCGGACCGCAACCGGGAATGATGATTACACGGAACCGATATGTACCGGAAGATACGTCAGGAAAATACAGTAATGCGATTAGGGCGGAGAATGTTTGCAGACTAAACGCTCACGAGGTGTACACTCGCTCGTAGTTTGCCGCAAAATGAATTCCAGGGGTGCAGGATTGCGACTTTCGACCTGGTTAATGCACCAACCCACACACATACAGCACACACACACACACACACACACACACACACACACACAACGAATCGTGGAAAAGCTTAGAGTTTATGGATACAGTAAATAAAAGCGCTCTCCTTCCTTCGCGAAGGAAAGCTCACGGTTTCTATTTATTAACGTATTCTCGTTCGATCTCTCCTGCGATCGTGCATTCATTTATTCGATGGAAGATAGACGAATGAGGACCGCTTGATAACGGTTATTATTGCGGTTATTATTTGCGAATTTTACATGTATATATGTACTTCAGTCAATACACACAGTTGCACATGTACGCGTGAGAATTCCATTTGTCGCGCGTGATTCTTTATATTTCCCAACCGTATCGAAATGAATTCACACATAATCTCATGGATGAAATCCCTTCGTAATCAGTTTCCATTTCGGATTATGTATGTCCGCGTGTTGCGTCAAGCACAAAGTTCTGCGTATCTATATCGACGCCGCGAGAGTAGCGCCGGATATAAAGATAACAGATGCGGGTTTAACGCGAGGAGTGCTTGAGGAAACGGAGTGATGAAGTAAACGTAATTAAACGGAACAATGATAAGCTAAGAAGAGGAGAAACTCAGAGACTCAGTCAAAGTGACTGAGTCGTCGTTGCGCGACCTCCAAAACGGTTTCTCTCTCTCTCTCTCTCTCTTTCTTATCATAAACTGGTCGCGGACGCGTCATGATTATTGGAATAACGTATGTATTTTGAAAACGAAGCGCTGGGACGGTAGAAATTACAGGAAATAACGATATTATTCGCGACTAATTGAAGAAGTAGAACGAACGTACGGCGTTTGCGCGGAGCTGACATGAAAATTTATATGAAACATGCGACGGATGTCAGATCGAAATTAACGAGAGATTTCGCGACGAATCTCACTCGCGAAATATCCTATGCATGCACGGATTGATCGTTGTAAGAACGTCGCTCTTACACGGGAAAAAACTTTCAGTTCGCAACTGAGTAAGGAACAGATGAAAATTCGGCGACGAGAAATGATATGTCTCTGTGAGCGCGCAACAGAAAACATTTGCCCGAACAGTCGGCTGTATTAAAAACTCGATTGCAACAATTGAGGATAACTGACTGAGCGGAAACCTTTCGTAGGAATTTTTCTGTTCTCACGACCGCGAGTTTTTCATCTGGTTCCTATTCTTACCAGGCAACGGAAAATTCAGTTACGCTAACGGAATTGTTTTCTTCGTGTAGGATTTTTTTGCAGAAGACTTCTCCGTAACGCGATGTAACGAGCAATAAATTTGCTGGATGAGACTGTAATATGCGAAGCGTAATCAAGAATATATACCGGCGAGGTAGAGCAGGCCGTAAAATAATAAAAGGGACATGTTCAATGAGATCTAACGGTCGTCGTCTCGAATGACCGTTGCGCTCTCCGACCATAAATTCATGAAGCTACATGGTACCCAATTAAGACGGGTGAACGGTGACTCGAATGGTGAAGATTTAATACCACTGGAAAGGATCTCAAATATTCGCGACTGGAAATGTAACTTTAACGTTATATCTGATTAAATATTAACGCATTTGCTTTTCGCTACTTTTAGTAGCGTTACACGTAATTTTTAAGTAAGCAATTATCGATCTCTTTCCCTTCTCCTCTTTCTCTCTCTCTCTCTCTCTCTCTCTCTCTCTCTTCCTCTCTCCAAAACAGTTATTAATATTTTATAAAAGCTGCAAGTACATATTTCACGTAATATGCCCGCGAACAAAGATTTCAAATGTATTGCTCACTCGCCAGTTTGTTGAATTATTAAATTACTCGGATCGCTGGAAAATGAAACATTATTTCGGGATTCCATGGAAAGATGGAGGGAGGTCGGTAAATTCGAGTCGTGTGTGCATCGCGTATTGCCACGTCGCGGAGAGTCCTAATGATTTTATAATAATGGTGTCGAAATAAAAAGAAAATGGCGGAAGGAAAATCCGATCGGAGGGCGAAGGAAAGGAAGGCGTGGTGCAAGTTTATCTGCCTTTGCGTATATTCTCGAAAATAATACTTCACCAGCGCGAGACGCGTTACCACCAAACGAATATTACCCGACACACCTTAATTGTGCGTCGAATGAGCTTTCGACTAGCGCGGCAGAGGAGAGACAGATAGCGAGAGGGAGAAAGAGAAAGGGAGAAAAAGAGAGAGAGAGAGAAAGAGCAAAAGAGGCACTCTCTAGGCGAACGTCCAGACCGAATCGACGTTATTTGCATTCTTCTCGTTCCGCATTAGTTCGCACGCTCAATTTTCGGAGAGCGAAGCCAGCGAATTCTCATTTTCCAAACTGCGCAGTGCGTTTTTCATTACCCCGCGTGGTGCGATGATAAATCCCGCGGTAATAACGCGACGGCCACCGCGAAGAAAATTCCGTCCGCGGATTGTCATTATTATCGCATATAATTCAATTCTTTCGGCAATAATAGCTTCGTATAACCCTCTCTCTCTCCCTATCCCACTCTCTCTCTCTCTCTCGTAATAGTCACTTCTGACTCTACTAATGACGCAGTGTCCGTTTCGTCGCGATATTGATGAAGTTTCACTTGATTGATATAACTCGCTGGAGAATAAACTTTTTCTCTTCTTTAACACAATTATCGGCACGTCAATTGTTCGTAACTTCTGTCTTTCACGTCGATATGTGACATCAACTGCGAATAAAATGTCCTCAATACGCTCTCATCAGTCCGTTAAATATCACATCGTCGTTTATTGTCAGTTTAATAGAACGAATCGCATCCGGTCTCCAAACGGATTCGCCTACGATCACGCGCGTATTCGTGCCGTTCGCGCACGGCGCCAAAGTAAATCATAGCCATATCGTTACAGTCGTATTAATATCGCGAGAGCGCGCGCGGCCGCGAATATAAATCGTACGGCGCGGCGCAGCGCCGCTCCGCGCGGTTCGAACAAAGTGGGAAATCGCTTAAGCCAGTAAACGTATCGATCGTTTCCAGTCGATTGACGTTCAACAGCGATATCCTCTTTCCCGGTCGACAAAGAGATCCATTGTTGGGGCGGCACTCGGGATGGGTACCTCGAAATCAGCCACGGATATCGAATGAGAAGCGGTTCCTTCGCGCGTTCAACACATTCGCGGCGATCAACCCTTATCCGCCACCCCCGTCGGCCTCCCCGCACACTCACGACTATCCGCCGCTCATCCCTATTTCCTGTCATCTCGATCCCCTAAACCCCGCGAGACGTCGCATTCGATCAAACGCATCACGTTCGTGCCGCATCCTCGGGACTCTCCCTCTCATCTTCTTCCCCCTTTCCCTCCCCTGACCCGCGTCGCCGGGCTCGTCGCGGTATGCACGACGCATAGAACTCTACCTGCCAGTCTTCCTGTCTATACGTCGCCGAGGGCGTCTAGCCCGCGGGAGTCGCGACTTGTCTTCGTCGCGGAAATTGAAGAGATAGGCGCGCGGATGGCTGGGGATGGGATTGGGCGAACGAGAGCGCGAAGTGAATGAAAGTCAAATATCGTCAAGTGAGCGCGCATAGAGTTCGTCGGCTTGCGAGGAACGACTTCGTCGCCGTCACGCAAAGAGTCAACCTCTCGTAGCCAAGTTTAGCCTTTTGTTGACAACCTGAACAAATTTTCATAATTTTCGCCTCGCTGCCAAATCGCGAAATTTTCACGCAAACATGTAAAACGTGTAAAACAGAGAACTCCGGCTGAAGACGCGACTAACTTGAACGAAAGTCTCGATAAATTCGTACTCGCGGACTAATCATTTCCGAGATGTTCGGCTGATTAATTTTGTAATCACCGACTGTCACTTCGATCTCATAACTTACACGAATAACATTAATTTCGTTCGTTACAATAGAAAAACGCGGGAGAAAGAGCTACGCGAATCAAAGTAGCCTCATAATGTCGTCAGCCGTGTCGTGACTATAGTTTTTCATCGAAAATTTTCGACTTGCGATTAAACGATCAACGTGGATACGTGCGGGCTCGAGTGTCGAGAGGAATGCTTTTCGTTTTACGTCTCTATGTCGACCCGTTCGCGAGCTGTAGCCTTTTGAAGTTTCGCGTGTTTTCACTCGCGCGAGCGGGGCGTATAAGCGTGCCGAGCACGAGCGAGATGCAAGACCACGTGGTTACGGCGACTGCGTGGCCGGTGGCGGCACTGCGCACGCGCCAGGATTTGGGAATAAACACGCGGCCAGCTGGCGGCGCAACGAAGCGGGAACAGGTCCGCGTGCCGGAGATACAATGTTTACAGGATCGGGAACGGGGACCTGCTCCTGCACACGTGTCGACACAACACGAGACGGGCGTCGTGCGGACGACGGCACTCGATAAAAACGTCGATTTCTCCACTTGTACACGTCGTAGCGACACGAAACAAAAACCACCGCAAAGCTAAAACTGCTGCGCTTTCGATGAACATACAGTCATTTTTCGCGTTGAGCCAAAGGACTCATTCATAAAACTAGTGTTTATAGCGCGATAAAAAAATCGATTGCCTCTAATTAAAGTGATAATTAATTTACGATGGAAACTTATAATTCCGAGAGGGTTTGACCGGTAAAATTGCGTAGAGCGTTAGTTTTCTGTTTTCAATAAATTTCAATACAATCGCGAAGAAAGATATAGTAATGAGAGTTTTTCCTAACTTTTAGTATCTTTTCGAAAATTAATTTGACGGTAATTATGTAGAATAAGAACTTTTCCGAATTTTGATATTTTTTTGCTGCAATCTTGATAAATATCTTTGTTGTTATTCCAACATTGATAATCAAGTGGGGGAGCCAAAAAGTACGTAACCTTTCAATATTTTTAATTATTTTTTCCCACGCAACTTTTCGAGGTTTGTGGCACCTCCATTTCAATTTGCGATTGTTAAACTTTAAGTTAAGTAACTTTAGCTAAAGTACAACAGACTTGTGCACCCTTCCCGCCGCGATGCGGGGGGTCTGGGGGCGTAGCTCCCAGTTACACGGCGAGGGACAGGCACCTTTTTTATTTTTTACCATATTTCAATAATATAAACATGGCTATATGGCGGTCGCTTATAGTTTCCGAGATATTAATAAAAAAGATGCCTGTCTCTAGCCGTGTAACTGGGAGCTACATCCCCAGACCCTCCGCACCGCGGCGGGAAGGGTGCACAAGTCTGTTGTACTTAAGCTAAAGAGTGAAAATTTCTCACAAAAGTGAAAGGGAAAGTGTATATTTTATAGAACTGTCTTGAAAAATTACGTTACATTTATACAACTTTTTTTGTTAATAATTTTAAACAACGAGCGATGGCTAAAACCTACCGGTTTTTGAAATTAATGCGCTCGATAACGAATTAAACCGCGGTGACGAAGGAAACCGCGGTGACAAATGAAACAGGCATGATTCATGATAAGAGAATTAGCCAAATCGGTTAAAAATGTTATTGAAACATATTGTTAAATGTTGTTAAAGCAATATTTATGTTATGTAGCAAAATAGGTGACACTAGTAATATTACTTGCGTATTTTTATTTTTGTTTTGTTTTATTGTTATATTAATATAGGTTATATTAATATAGTTATATTAATATTGTTATATTAATATAGTATTAATTAATAATTAATTAATACTTTTTTATTATTTATGACTGCATATCTTTGAAATACGATTTAAAAATTCAATGTACAATTTGAAGACCCGGTCTCCAATTTAAACAAAAATTCAATGTTTATTTTTGTAAAAATTATTTTTTTATATTATCAATAAAATAGTGTTTGTTACTAATAAATAAATGTTCTAATCTTTTCAGTATTTTGTTGCAATTTCAGTCTTAAACCTTAAGGGATACGATATTTTACGTACAGGTATATGTTAGAAAAAATAGTTAAAAACATAGATAGTTTACATATTTTTCAGGCTCCCCCATTTGATTATCACTGTTGGAATAACAACAAAGATATTTATCAAGATTGCAGCAAAAAAATATCAAAATTGGGAAAAATTCTTATTCTACATAATTACCGCAATGAGAAAATGAGAAAATTTCTATAATATTTTATATATCTTAAAATATATATTTTTAATCTATAAAACTCTGTCTCTCCCTCTCCATATTTAATTTAATAATTTAAATTTACGTTCTAACATTATATATATATATATATATATATATATATATATATATATATATATATATATATATATATAT
>NW_022639508.1:270594-297854 GCF_010583005.1 Odontomachus brunneus | reverse complement strand
TATATATATATAAGTGTAATATTATACTTTATAAACCTGCGCACATACAAATTTATATATATAAATATACGTATAATAGTTTATGATAAGATATTCCAAACAATTTTTAACGAATAATTAAAATTTAAATTCGCGATAAATTTTACCGCGGTACTTCGGTTAATCCATAAATACTAATATAAAGGGAAGTATAATCTGCCGCTATTTAAAGTTTCTAGAAAGAGCGCGTTATAATGGAATTTACCGATCTGTAGCGTTCCGTCTCATCCCTTTTACGCGGCCGATACTGCAATAAAACGCGAGAAAGATGTCTTAAAACTTGCGAGGCTATCAGAAAATGCGGAACGAGATGTACAATCTAATTTAGTTTCTCCGAGCGTAATTATATCTTTAAAGAAAAAACTTGTGCGAGACGGGTAAGGGCATTGCAAAATACCTGTATTTCCGTGTCTCGCGGAAAGAAAAATGAAAGTTTCACGAAGCTAATTGCGGTTTCTGTGAGCATTTTTCTTGCCCCTTGCGAAACGTCCGTTGTCTACGGATCGTCCGATTACGCTGCAGCGCGTTCGACGTTAACATTGCGTGAAATAAACAAAACCGTGTTTTTCACGTTCCTCCGGCTACGTAAGCGCAACGCGCTATCTAATCTCAATAACAAATTGCCTCTCTTCGTGGCTCTTCAGCCGGTATCACGAGACATCGGTGTGTGAGAGACGCGCTAACAAATAATATTACGAAACAGCGAGATACCTTTGTAGATCGCGGTAATATGGTATTCCGGCGGCATTCGACGGTAATCCCGAGCTCGGGAATCGCGAAAGCAGAAAAATTGGATGCCTCGCGATATCCCTTGTAAGTTACGCTACATTTGGCACCCTCGTAGAATGGCGCCGAACCTAAGAAGGAATCCAGATACCCGGGGATTCCCGTCATAACCGATGGATAAGGGCGCCTTTCTTGTACGAGGTTATGGGACCATCGGGAGAAATAGATCCGCGTTTTTAAGGGGGAACGACGCAAGCCGTTCGGCGAATAGCGCGAACGGCAACGATAAAAATGCACGAGCCGCGTAAACCCGGATATCCCGGGAATGATTTCCCGTCATTTCGCGCACGGAATTGCGCCGGCCGCCAAAAGTTTCCCGTTCAAAGTGCACTCGAACGCCGCCGGTAAAAATCCCGAGGAGAAAGGGCCCGGAGTAGTCCGCGACTCGTTGGAAATTTACACGCGAGAAGTTGAAATTACTTGGCCGGTCGCGACGTCGAGAGACGAGCGCGCCAAAGACGTATCCGTTTTGTGTGTGCACGGCGCATTATATCCCCAAATTGAATTCTACGCTTGCAGCCGCGGATAACGCGCCGGGGTTAGCCGTATACACAAATCTAATCTAACGACCGGTTTCAGCGATAACGTACAACTTAGCCATACAGCGCGAGTGTACGACAGTTCATTACGGTATCTGTACGATATTAGCCGAAAAAGGAGCGTGAGTGCACTTCCAGATGGAACAAAGGGTCGTAATTTGTCGTCAACGCGAGGATCCGTGCGCGCGTTTCGCCTCGACGACAAGAAGAAAGGAAAAAAGAAGAAAGGGAGAGAGAAAAAGGAACCGCGGGAGCCTTACGATTCTTTCCAATTCCAGCTTGTCTGAAAATTTGTATAGTCGTGAAATCGTGCCGAAAGTGTGCGTCTCTTCGTCACGAGGAAAAGAGAGAGAGAAAGAGAAAGAGAGAGAGAAAGAACAAGAGCTATTCAACCAATGAAACGTTTTTCATCGTTGGTGAAACCGAGCGCGAGTTTCAAGCTTAACGAAGGACAGTATGCGCTGCGATTCCTTTTTTTCTCTCCACCCCCTCCTCCTGCTCCCCTTTCGGAGCGTAGCCTTGCAATCTCGCAGCCGTGTATCCTCGTTTGTTGTTTCGCGAGAGTCGTCCGGGAAAAATAGAGGCGCGGTTTCAATTAGTCCGCCGCGCCGGCGAGCGAGAATATCGCAAGCTCGCTCACTCGCTCGCTCGCTCCGCGGGGTGTCGTAAAGATCCGTAATGGCCCGACGGGGGTGCGGACTTTCGACCGTGGAGGTAACGAGGATATCCGTGATGAAGTGTTTCTCACCTCTCTCTCTCTCTCTCTCTCTCTCTCTTTCTCTTTCTCTCTGCGGCATGGGAAGTTACATGGTAGCACGCGTGCACACGCGCTAAGTTACGAGGCTTTTCGCACGCGGCCGTGAGCGGAATGTACCGTCGCTACACAGATACACACGCCATTTGCGCGTAGCGTGGCGTAGCGCTCGCTCAGAGTTAACCCGCGAATTATTGTCCCGTTTACCATCGTATTTAATTTTGCCGGGATCTACGCGGAGATCTATACGAGCGCGCGCGATAGCAGAATGCGTGTGCCAAAGTGTCGTTTGTCCGCCGCTCGGAATAAAAGAGAACGAGGTGAGGCGCGTGATTTTCTGGGCGCGGTTATAGCGGAACTACCGTTTCGTCATTACCGTTGTGCGTCACCGTTGACAGAGTCGGCTTCGACGTTGGTTTACCCATTAACGGCTAGTGCTCCAGTTACGGGACATTTCTTTGTATCGAATAAGATAATAATCACACATTGGTTGATACACTGGTTGAAGCAATGAGTGTTAGCACCTTAAACGTCTCTGAGATGTAAGAGTAAGAGGAAAATTTATCCAACAGAAGTTGCGTGGCACAAAAGCGGTCGTGTTATGATTCATGCAATTTTTGTTAGACGTATTTCTCGCCTACACAGAGAGAATATATTACAGATTCCTTTCATATAAACCCCTTTTCACCATTTAATTATGTTTCTATTAATGCAGGAATAGATTAGTCAGTATATGGTATATCTTGCTAAGGATAATAAATTTTTTATAACACATTTCAGTTCCTAAAATACGAGTATGGTATAAAAGGATGAGGTCAATTCGAGGATGTCGACCCATTTTTTGATAACAAAATTCCATAGTCATTTTTATCATAAAATTCTTCCCATGTTTCTTATATTTCGTGTACTCCCATATCTCAAAAATATTCAAGATCGTATTACTTACTGCTTTACACTGTAATTTTATTATGAAACTGATTTTAACATCAATCTGAGATGTCGAGGAAATAGAGCGAACATTGAAAATGTTCGTAAAACAATTGTGATTTCATGGAGTAACGCAAATTTTGCTTCAGTAGATCTTTATTTCTCTTTTTCTGAAAAAACGAATTCGTCGAACACAGAGCAAGATCTTTCAACGCCTCAAGCTCTTCGTAGCTCGATTTCCGCGGCGGTAGAACGCGGAGAAAAGGCATGCGGATAACTCGCCCGCAGCAAGTTCCGGATCCGCGAAGCGTACGGAAAACGGAAGAGATAGCGAACGAACGAGTCGGGATATATCCCAGCAGAGAGAGGTCGCGAGACCGCGATCGTTTAAATACAAAGGCTCAGCCGGCACGCGAGAAACGCGCGCGTGAATCAAAGCGCCCACGCTACGTTCTCTATTCATCGACCACCTTTCTGAGAGGGGGATCTGATTGAAATTCAATCTTAACGAGACACGCTTGACGACGCGCTTTGACAGCGAGTCGTGTCGCGGAAACGAATCTCCCGCCGAAGTGTAGAAGCATTTCTATCGGCGACAACGACTACGACGACGACGGTGACGACGATAACCGCGTTGGGATCGCGTCGCGGGAAGTTCTACCGGGAAGCGCGATATACGCCGCGACACGGAGATTCCATATGTGCGTGTCATAAAATCCCAAGTGAGCTTGGCTGCGCAACGACAGCTTTGTATCCCAAGCTACCGCCAATGACACTGGAATGCCCTGGCGGGACGCGACAGGAAAAATAGAATGTCCTTGTGACGCGCGATGGCTTCCTGGGATCCCGCGGCTTTCGCGCGTTCGTGTCAGATTTTAGCGCTTAACCCGTAACAAGTACAATGGGGATCCCAACTAATTTTATTTTCGTGATAATTCCTAAACTACCTACTGTTTGGCACTAATATCTTCAGTATCTTTCGAGTAACAATTTTCAGTGTGACAGAAGAAAAGATCATCGGTTATTTGTAAGTAGCTATGAATTATATGCATTTGTTTTTCGTCTGGGTTCACAGTGACTCTATTGTACTGTTAACGTTACTTTTATAAAATAATTTTCTTAAGGTCAATATGACTCATTACTCATGCAAAAGAGTAAAAGAGTTTTGCCTTTCACTTAGAACCTGAACTTAAGAGACGTCTTATACGCATAAGTCATTGCGTTTAATAATGTCATCTATTTTAAAAATTGAAGAAACTGAAAGATCTAAAATTATTTTGCCATCCAGAGTAAGATGTAATAAATGTCCTAGAAGTAAAGATATGAAGTTAAAAGAAGTATATGTTAGATGCAATGAACCAGTATGCAAATGTGCAAGCACTATATGTAACGATTGTATCTAAAAACCTTCTAAGATTTTAATATTGTATTTAATTTAACAATACTTATTTATCTTTTTTATATAATCTATAATTTGTGGACTTAGATTAAAACATAAATTTTTTTCTTTTTCCGATTATTTGTCTTTCAGTGTATTTTATTTCAACACTGTCCACATTGTGTTCATTTTATAATCAGTTAACGTTTTCTTTTAGATTACTGAAAGACTGAAACTGTTATTATATATGTCTAGTTGTAATATAATATTTATAAAGTATTATTTTCGAACTATAAAGCGTTTTTCTTTCTACCTTTTATTATCATGTTAAAAATGACAAAAATTTATTAGGATCCGCCGGATCTCACTGTATTTATAGTTTGACTAAAAAGGCATCGTTACGGCATCTGTTACGGGTTAAACGCTAAAAGGCCCTTCCCCCTAATTTTAAATCTCACGCGAGAAGACATACGTTTGCATAAATTATTCAATTTATGTTTGCGAAAATGGGAAAATGAAAATACGGATCTAATGTACACTGTCTTTTCTCAAATATTTCCTCTTCATTTTTCTTTTTTCTCTTTTTTATCAAGGGAAATAGGATGATTGGATTATAAATTTTCTGGATATACCTGCTCTGAGAAACTCGTTTTGTCGCCGCGCTTCGTGACTTGCTGCTGCTTCTCGTGTCAGATTATGAGATCGCTTTGCAATATTTATCCTTTGCGCGTCAAGCATCTCCGAGGAGAATTCATATTTAAGTACCCATGAAATTCCGCGAAGAACTCGTTAGAACTTGACAGATTTGTGTTTGCGGACTCCAGTCCGGGATACACTAGAGTGTATAGGATAAAGCTTTTACTCGTGCGCGCATACATACACACATACACTTGCACACAATGAATGAGCTCCGCGAGATTTCGCTTCCGCGTCGGATTCGACCGGCAATCTACATTCACCAAAAGAGATCCTCGCAGTTCAACGTAGTTTACGCAAGTTCACCCGGAATTTCTACGGCCTTGAGATCTCTCGCAAATTTCATCAAGACGGTCGATTTAATGCTAACGACAACGCCAACTCGGTACATTCCGTTCGACGATCCCGAAGCGGCGCACGATTTTAATTCGACGATCTGGCCCGCGGTTTTACGAGCGTCGTCGCGACGCATCGCGCACGCCTCGTAAAATTGCCGCGTGTAACGCTTGACAGAGATAATGCGCAACAGCTTTGTGTCTCGGGGCGGCACTGGAAATCGTCTCGGAGACATAACGCCGCGAGAGACGCCTGTTCCCGCGTTCGTTTCTCTTTCTCTCTCTCTTCTATGTCTCTTTTTGTCTTTGCTCTAGATGGTAACTCGGCAGTTAGGATCCGTACTCTCCTCCGGATTTATGTTACTGAGGGATTTCCGCGGACAGAAAATTCCGCGCGCACGTTCGCGCAGTCCGATTCGGGTTTTTCAGTTTATCACGATGTGTTTGGCGGCGTACCCGGCGTATATAATTTCGCGCGCACCGACAGCGGAGTTTACGCGGCTTGTTTCCACTCGCCAAGTCCGACTTATGATATACGTTGCTACTGCGCGCGCGCGGAATTCATTTCGTTCACAACCGGTAGTAATTTGTGGCTTGACGAACGTTTCGCTGCCGTTGTGGAAACGTATTAATAATTATATAGCGCGCGCGTCTCGTGTCAACGATATGGTGGTGCTCGAGATTTTCGTGAATTTCAATCCTTACGCTTTCTGTCGTGTTCACCTTTCCTCTTCTTCTTCGTTTTTGTTCAGCCGCACGTCGCAGTACGCATGCAAGCCTCTCCGCGTCACGTTCGTGTGATGAAATCGCGACAGCCGTTGATTGATCGTGATCAACGGCATGCGTCTCAATCAACCGACTTCTAATAATCAACGGATGGAGAGCTGCCGGCGCGACCGCGAGCGTGAAACTCCATTTGCGTATTTTGCGTATTTTTTCCCATCGGTCGCGCAAACAACATCAAATAACGCGAGACAAAAGAATGCAAATATTAAAATTAACGCGTTCGTCCGAACCACAAGCCAAATATGTTGTCAAACAAAAGATCTCAGGAAGAAATGAAAGAGCGACAAAATTGCTACTTCGTGCGGGCGATCAAAAGATGATATTTTCATGATGAGGAAAAGGCATGTCGCAGGCGAAGGAGAAATCGCAACGTCCGGAGTGGACAAGCGATTCAACTTCCGTGCGCGTCCCAATTTTCGTGCCGCGTACGAAACACGCAGCGAGGTGGTAGAAGCTCGCCGCATTCTGCCAGCTGGACGCACGATCGCGGCTTGAAAGCACTGGAAGGGGATGATGGATTGTGTTTACCTGTAATGAGTAAACATCCTCGCGCCCTGCCATCGCTCTCACGACGGTGAGTGGCTAGGGTTGAAACGATTCGTGCCGCTCTGCGCCGTTCACTAACAAGCGTCCTCATATGCATCCTATTTCTCTTAGTCATCGCAAAATCTGGCCGCACGTGGAGTCTGGCGCATGGTGGAGTAACACACTGGTCATTGAATTTACACTCGCGCGGAAATGCATTTGCCGATATGTATATATGCGATTCGAAGGAGAGAGAGCACAAATACGCACGGCGCGTTTTGAATAAGTTTGGCATTCGCATGTGTATTTTCATAAAGACACGTTGGTCTCGGATTAACTCTTTGTGCACGATCATATTTTTTGGGATACACAGTGCAATCTGGGTTTGTCAGACCCATCTTTGAACTACAGTAAATTTGTTGAAAATCAATATTTACGAATAATCAATATTTTGTTTTCCATAATTAAAAAGACGTAATTCTATCTTTAAAGGGAAGATTCTCTTATCAAGAGGATTAAATCAAAATGAAAAGCATAATATTCTTAAAGTTAGAAGAGTTCTGTCTTTTATCTACGAGAGTACAATAGAAAATTACTCTTAATAGAAAATTCTGCTAATATAATTAGTATTCAAGAAAACATATTTCTTTTCATTGGAAAGAGAGAGGAAAACAATTGGAATAATGGTAGATTTCTGATTAATAGTTTGCTTCATTAGAAAAGAAATACTCTTGAGATAAGATTTTTTATTTAGAATATGAGATTATAGGAAATAGCAAGTAGCACCTCGCAAATAGATTTTTTTTATTATATGTTAGAATATTTTTCCTTTTGATTTTGGAGAAATTGAGATCGTATATAACAGAACTTTCGTTAAGAATAAACTTCTTATATACTTCTTATATTACTTCTGTTGAGTGTAGAGATGTAGAAAAATCCCAGCTATAAGATAGAATAGATATTAATAGAATCAAAATCTGCACTATCCTGAAATTTTTCCAGGTTCCTCGCGAAAGTTGATGAACGATCAAATATTTATTCGAGTTTCAGAACCAACATTCCATGTACGTGGAAGTTTAATCGAGAGTGCACTCGCGTCTATCACCCACTCGGTTGCCACGCGACGCGGTAATTCTTCTATTTCTAAGAGGTTCTATTCCTAACCAGAGAAGAGGTCCGTCAATCGATAATTCTCTTTCTCTCTTTCTGAACTTTTTCGCGGCGACGCGTTCTCGAAGATGAAGTCGATTCTTTCACGCTTACCGGAACGGAAGAAACAAATTTAGTTAGCCGTGAGCATGCCGAAAAGATGTGAATTATTAGAGCGTAATTCAATCGCCTTTGATATTACTTTTACGGCCGACTTGGCTCCAATTATTTCGGTCTCTGACGTCCGAGAAATGTAAAAGCGTGGCCGATTCATAGTTAATCACGTTCCTCCTTATATATGAGTATTCTCCTCGCCATTCTCCTCGCCGCAACGCTTTATTCAAACGCGATCCAGCGCGGTGCCTAGGCGCGTAAACGCTTATTTCACGCATTTGTGTACACAACCGGCATAGTAGGTTTACGTCGGGATTATCCGTGAGCTTAACTACTGCTGTTTTCAGAGACAATAGAGCCAGAGAGTAGGGAGTGGGAGGGAGAGGGGGGAAGAGAGAAGGAGAACGGGAGGAAGACGCGGTCAGAAACGTTTGCGGCCTTTATGAACCCGATGCATTAGTAATGCCGGTCGAAATTCGGACTGCTGATATTCTCATCTCCAGGCGGTACACTCTATGGTAATTATCGCATTGTGCAAATAATATCGCTGCTATGTATTCAAATTGAAACATCGTCCGAATGTAATTCAAGTGGATTGCCGCCGAGAAGAGAGAGAGGGGGAAGAGGGAGGGGGAGAGAGAGAGAGGAAGAGAGAGAAGATCCCTCGCGTCGTTCGCATGGCATCGTCATTATAGGTGCGCATAAAACGGAATAGCAACTGGAGAGACGGAAGGGAGAGAGAGAATAGTGTATGCATCTCGTCGCGTCACATTACATTCATAATTGATAACTGACATTTCGGTAATTGCGTTGTCGATAAAACATCCTGCGCCTAGCGCGAAGGGTCTGAGACGAGATTACGGCGCGACGCTCTGCGCGACATTATTTATGATTAGCAATTTATTCGCGTCCCCGGCGCATCCGCATGATTAATTGCCGATCCAAATGGACCGAGCCGGTCGGTCGGTCGGCTTCATGTGCTCCCAACGTGATACGTGATATTAACCTTTAACCGGCCGACGCTCTCAATTCGACAACTTGTATTCTAGGCGCATAGTGAGCGCTAAATTATCAACAAAACCATCTTTTTATTCAATTTCTGATAATCTTATAGGCATGTTACTGCTACTACTTTATTTAAAAAAATATGGTTGGGGTAAAAAATAACTATTATTTTAGTTTTTAGATCATTTCTTTCTCTTAATGCATTCAGAATAAGACCCCTGATGTTTAGTCCACCAGGCTCCGACCCAGCAGATATTTTTTTCGTTTCGTAAATCTATCTACGACGCGTAGAATCGTACGATAATTGGGGCTGGATTCAAGACAGAACGAGAGACCCGTCGATGAGAAAGAATTCATCAGCGCGCGTGTCTAATTAGCTGCGACGGGCAGCGAGCGGATGAAGGCAGATTGGAGGCAATTTCGCGGCCGAGTTATCGCGGTGACTCGCGTCGGCTATTATACGATCGGTTTCGATTCCGCAGCGTCTCGAAGAGAGCTCTCTTGTTAGATGTCGCCTGTCGTCCGAAACTGTCACGCGGCTGGTCGAGCTCACATAATTATAGGCATCTCCAGACAATGGCGTTCGTTAGCCGCCGCGAAACTATTGCTCAAGATAGGTCTCGGTTTGTCGAAGATGCCGTTGGCTTTCGGGAGAGTCGGTATTATTTCCTCTTTGAATGCCGTCCAAGTTTCCTGTTTATTGGGCTTCCTCGTCTGTCTACTCACCGTTCGTTTTCTCGATTTCTTTGCTCTCCCGTCTCGTCGCCCCTTGACCGAAAATGAGCGACGCAGCGACCGCGCGAATGCGAATTAGGAATAAGGATCGCGCCGAGTGACTCTTCTTTTACTTCGTAATTCGACGGACGGTTACAAAGGTCCTTGTGACTGATAGATCGCGACAGGTTCTTTTGTTAATTAATCTCGTACAAGAAGTACGATTCGAATTGAGATTGCAACTTTACCTTCAATCTAAACTTTCTAGCATAATATATTCTGAATTCTATAATATATTCTGAATTCTATAATATATTCTGAATTCTATAATATATTCTGAATGCTAGTACACATCGAAACTGAAGTTTTATTTAGCGCTTTTAAGTAACAGAAAAAATGTACAAAATGTACCCTTGGACACTGAGATAAAGACTTGAAAATTTATTTGTGAGATATAAAGATTATTTATTAATAAACTTTGTTTCTCAGAAAGAAATTTTATCTTTCACAAATAAATGTTCAGGTATTTTTTTCAGTGTAGATTCTAAAGAAAACCTTTTGGCGAAATTAGTAGGTAAAATGGAATCAAAAGAGGTTGATATAGACTTCAGAGTAATGCTCGCCCAAGGTAGGCGTTAAATGGAATATTGAGGTTGTAAGTAGAATAAAAATTTCAAGCTGAACATTCTATCGTATTTGAGAATGGCCCTCACTGACATGGAAGCCGACCCCCTGAGAGTCGCTCGCGAAATGTCTTAGGATCCACACGCGAGATCTAGATTTTCCTCGGAGGAATCTTTTCCGTCTGCTCTTCGCCCGCATAGAACAACAATCTGAGTTCGTGTGTCGCGTATTTGAAAGGAGAGGCATGCTACGATTTCTTTTCTTTCTATATACACCCATCTCTACGTCGTGCGTAAGCTGTGCCGCGAAATTTAAATCCGTCTGACAAATCCTCGGGCGTGAGGTGGAGGATGAGAAGAGATCTATGTGTGTGTGTGTGTGTGTGTTTATGTGTGTGTTTGTGTCTTCATATGTGTCATTGAATCCGGTGAACGCATTGTCTCGCGGCGCGAGCAACGGGATAAAATAATATATAACGGAGAACGGAAGGACACGGAGGAGAAGCGAGATTTAAGTGCTAGGGGAATTTGTAACCGTGACGAGAGAGAGAGAGAGAGAGAGAGAGAGGGGGCGGGGGAAGAGAGTCAGGGGAGGAAAAAGCCCCGAATGTCGTTGTGCACGTCGTCCGTTACCGCTGCGCCGTCCGCCACCACTTCGCATCCATCTCGCCCCTCGGCCGCCGCAATATGGCCGCGAATTAATTGGTCTTGCCCCATGATTAGTAGGTCCCACGGAATTACCGCGATGCCCCGCCGTGATTAATATCCCGGTGTTGCCAACTTTCGCACGGAAGATTAATAACGACGAAAACGCTGGCGGGCGACGGAAGAGGGTGTCGTGCCGCCACCGCCAACGCCACTGCCACCGCCATCGCCACCACCGTCGCCACCGCCACCGCCACCACCATCGCCACCCCCGCGCTTCGTTCCGCTCCGCTCCGTGGAGTTTTAATACAGCGGCGACGGTTTGTCACCGCAGAATTTCGCCATCCGGATCTCCCATATTTCCTTGCCTCTCTATTGCGCCCGCAGTCGGCACCCGCCGTGCCTGTCACGCACAGGTGTATAACCCTTTTTCAAAAAGTTCCCGCGTCACCCGCCACCCTTTGCGGAGAACGAGCGGCGACGGCAACGGCGACGTAGTATTTCCATCGGCCGGGCGCGACGTCTACGTGCGACCATGAGAAATCGAGACTCCTGTCTCTCCCTCTTTCTCACCCTCTCTTTCTTTCTTTCTCTCTCTCTCTCTCCGCCTCTCTCTCTGGGGTCGTGATATTTCCGCAGCGTGCACCGTTCCGGTTAGTGCGGCGCAACGGATGCACGTCCCCACGGAATGAACCTTGACATTATCCTGGTGATTAATATATGTGTCGTCAGCGACTCGATGCTTAATATAGGGGAGGAGTTCGCCCCGATGCGAATAAAATATGAAGTGTGAGCGGCGGGGGAGCGAATACATTCAAGAGTTGGAATATCGTACCGATGCGTGTACGGATGTAACGCGCGCGCGACACGCAAATAACATCCATCTCCGTTTCACGTCACTTCTTCTCGTGGTGACCTCATTTACAACAAAGTCCTGGCGATTTCTACGAGTGCCATTAAAAATACAAAGTTGTAATCGGGTTAAATGGCCAACTGGATGTAAATTCAAGCCCGGACACTTGATTCTCACAGGATTTCCGCCCGCGGCGAAACTTTCGGAGGTGTTTCCGAGACTTTCATGCCGTTCGCGATTATCTCTGCCACGTTAATATACCCGACACTATGTTGAGCACACCGACATGCACGCACACCGACATGTATACGGACATTTCGATGAAAAATTAATAATAACCCGGTAACTTAATCGTTGCGGTTGGAGAGGCGTTTAAAAGATGCATGATAGCATTATATTAATACACTTTCTTCGGATACTCCAACTTCGCTCGCTTCCAACTTTGATGAATGTCGGAAAAAGCTCATTTTAAACGTTAGTCGTTGGGCAGATTGAAGCGCTATCGATTCCCGATTGAATTTAAATATGCCCCGCTCAGACTTTATAATCGCCAAATTCTCGCGTATTAATTTAAATATGCCAATCATATTTAATATTTTCTGATCCTCAGGCAAAAATTAGCCGCGAACTCCGACGAAATTAGAACCGGTCTAGTCGCGACGTAGACTGGAGATTTTAGCCGTCTATAACGTCATTAAGTAAAAATCAAAATCATCTGCAGTTCTTACATGAAATAAATTTTGTAGCAATAAAAACTTTTTTGTAGCAATAGAAACAAATAATGATACAATCTTTTTTATAAAATATAACATAATGATAGAATTTCACAGAAATATATAGTAAGAATTATTATGGAATTTTATAATCGAGGAATAGATCGATATCCTGCATCGGTTTATTATCCTTTCCTTTTGTATCCGCTATTTATATTTTAGGAACAGAAGTGTGCTATTAAAAAATCTGTTACGCTTCAAGCGCAGTGTGCCATGTTTCTAGTATAAAATATTTCTAGTTGTTTCAAGATAAACCTTACTGACAGTCCGTCCCTGGAAGAAACAAAATTAAAGAGAATCTAAAAGAATATGAAAACAAACCGTGATGTTCTCCCCGCATAACTACATTATATATATATATATATATATATATATATATATATATATATATTTTTTTTTATGTTACAAAATACCAAAGAACCTCCAATGTGCATAACTTCCACCTTTGCGCCGTGCAACCGCGCCGAAAAAAAAGAAAAGGGGAAAAAAATGGAAGAGAAAAAGGACGACGACCATTTTTTCCCCCGCTAAGCAGCACACGCGCGTGTCGCTTGAAATCCAGCGGCTTTCAAAGTTATCTCACGCCCCGACGGCGTCAAATTTACATTAAAATGTCCCTTAAAATTGAAGAGGCGGATGAAGTTTTTTAAATTCACCGTCGTCCGGCCGAAGCAAGCGGTCGGGCCGCGGTCGCTCTCTGTTCAGACACACGTAAATTATTTCGTGCCGTTAACGTAAACCAGGGGCCTTCCCTGATGACGCTTCGTCAGAAGTGTGGCGGTCAACGGCGTGAGCGCGCGGTAGTAGCGTTTAATTAACGTATGCATTATAACGTCGCCGTGTTCTAGCGTGCGCGCGCGTGTGTGTATCTGCAGCTAGAAGCACAGCATTAATCATAAACGGGGCCGGCCGGTGCGTAACATGTGCATCACAGGCGCCAGACTAACTCGCCACCGTCGTGTTCTCGCTCCCCGTTCCCGCTCTCCTGCTCCGGTTCGCGACGTTCGCCCGAGCTACTTAAATATGCACGCGATCGGATTAACGCGGATCACAAGCAGAAGTTTATAAATTGCCGCGTCGCCTCGCGCCCGGGAACGCCGCTCGCCCGCGATGCGTATGATTTATCGTCAATGTACACGTACACAGTCCACGTATTCGCGTGTCGCCGATAAACCCCGACTCGGGGCGGTGTGGAATGCGCGCGCGATAGCGGCCGACGGGGCTACATGCGTCACGAAATAAACGACGGCCGCGGGAGCGGTCTCCCGCGTCAGGCGCGTCGGGAATGTTTCTCGAGCTGTTTCCGGATGGACACGCGCGTCGCATTCCGGAAACACACGCGCGACAAAAGAAGAGCGATTAACGCGCGCCCTCGAAGCCATCAACTTCATAGCTTCGTCTGAGAATTCGAACGGGCCGCAACCCGCTACCAGCCGCCTCTATTCCACTTCAGCCGTTCGTTCCGTCGAGCTGCAGATAATCGCCGAGTGTCACTAAATCACCGTCCCGTGCGCTAATTAATTCCTCGACAGTGGGGAAAATAAATAACATCAGCGGCATCCGGCGGCAGCGTAATCGATACCGGCCTTCCAAAGTACTGCGCCGCGCAATCTGCCGCGCCGTCTCTGTCGGAGATAATAAAAAGAACGCGGTCGTGAAAATAATAATAATTGAAGATCGATTAGAGTTCAAGTGGAACATGTTGCCGCAGATTGCGAGCTCATTGCGCTTATATTTAAGCGTTGCAAACGATTCTGATCTTCATTCGGTAACTTTATACCCAAAAATACTTTATACGCAAAACAATACATACTACATTCGAGTAAACATTATCTGTCTCAAGTATTTCACAAGTTTATACATCCGCGAATCTATCACACGTTCGCCACAATCATCAAATTGACTCTAAATACATCCTGAATCCTAGCAAGTTTGACACTTCAATCAAGAATGTTAAATTAAAATAAAAATCCGATTTCCTTACTACACTGGAAGGAAAATGCCTAAAAATTAGTAAATGTTTATTAGTAATTAGTAAATATTTGTTTGACGGATACTGCATATTTATTTAAATATAAATTCTTTACCTTTAAATAGGATAAATAATTACTTTTTCATCAGAAACTAAAGTTTTCTTAAAGTTTTAAGAAAATGTATATTTTTTCTTATTTAAAAAATATATTAATAATATTTATAAATGTGTGCTGTTAATACCCACTAAATAAATATTTACTGTTTCTTCGATGTATTCTTCGATGTATATATAGAGTCAAGCTAACTTTACCATATCAATTTCTTCTATGAAATGTTATAATACTCTTATAAAATTTGAACTGTCAAATTTGTAACGAATATATTTTGAAATTATCATAAAAGAATATGTTATTGGTGTCTAGGAACATTCGTATTTTTACCTCTGGCAGTTGTTACAACTTCCAGATAACGTCGCGGTTAGACCGACTCTAACGTCGTCGGAGTCCACAGCTGATTTGACGCGAGAGTTAGAAAACGTTAGACGCGATTGGCACATTTAAATTGATACGCGAGAATTTCGCAAGCTCGCGCAACGCGAGCGTCAGTTTTATTATCGCGAATGCCGACGATCGCACCGATGTCAACGAAGATTTCGGCAGTTTCCAGCACAACAAATATCGCGCGCGCGGGCGGTATATCGAACGGATAAATATAGCGGCGGGATTTCGAAAACGTTATATCGCGCAGAATGTCGGGAATGTTATTTCATACGCGCGCGCGAAGTGAAATCCCGATAGTATTATCCTTATACACGCACACATACATATACACACATATATACGGGGAAAAAGGAACCCGATACATTATGATGCTGCACGTTTTGTAACGCGCGTATGAAAGATTTACGAAATTCCATCAATTATTTGCCGCTATCGGATCGTTCAATCGACCCTGAGCCCGCATTAACCTCAAACGTTGTATCTGATAATCGGTTTTATATTTACGCCGACCTTCATTCATCGGGGGCCGCGCATTGTCTCGATTCGCACGATTTTATCTTCCAGTCGCGGATGTGTATTTATACTTTCCGTAGGAAACATCTCCGCGAATGAGCGGACATTTGAATGAAATGGGGTCGGAACTCTCGATAACGTTGATAGGTTTTCTATAATAAGCCGTTAGTCATTATTCATCAGATTGTGGTAAGTCAAAATTATAAGGTATTAAATAAAACTATCCGATATTGCCCGAATGATCGCAAGGTATCAAGGGGATGGAATCAGGCGGAGGGGTGGGATGTGTTCAAATTTCATGTAGCTTATATTTTCCGCAGAGTTCTAAGTAATTATATAAAATTTTGTCCAAAGCGTCTAAGAATGTATAGGCAACATACATAGATATTCCATTTTATATATATATATATATATATATATATATATACATATACATATATGTATAGGGTGTTCCGAACCTCCATGATGACCCTTGGTGAGAACGTATAATAGAATGGATTGAGGTGAGCAAGAAAATCCTGTGCCGTTTTGCGATATTCGTAATAATAGTCGAGATATTGTGATCATTTGCAAAATGGTAGAGGACTTTTTTGTTCAGTTTGACTTAATATATAAGTATACAATGATTATATATATTATATTAATATATAATATATATTAATATATAAGTATACAATGGCAGATGGTCCCACTGCAGCTCATCTACCATATCGCGCGTGATCATTCACCAATCTTTTTTGGCTGCGTTCCGAAATGCACTGCTAGTACTGAAATAGTTTATGTTACGTATATTATTACGTATATAGAATTTCAGTACTGGCAGTGAATTTCGGAACGCAGCCTTTAATTAATATCTCGACTATTATTGCCAATAAAATGGCATATCGCAAAATGGCACAGGATTTTCTTGCTCACCTCAATCCATTCTACGTCCTCACCAAAGGTCATCATGGAGGTTCGGGACACCCTGTATATATAGAGGGTGTTATCTCTCTCTTTCTCCCGTCCACTAAATACATAGTGTTATTCTTTATGAAAAACTGAATCGAAAAGTCAAGAGCCATTTTGTCGAAACAAGTTCTTACTTATAGACTTTTTAACATTTAATATAAAACATATCTTTATAGCTAAAAGTTCTAAATTAAAAATTTATTCAAATAAAATTCGCTTGAAATTAATTGAAGAAAACAGATCTGCTATCTACTTGGTTGTCCAAAGTATAGTTTGCGAAAAGTCTTATTTTTTTTATCGCTTGTATTTCGTAAACTACTGATATTTATCTCGATATTTTCGTTCGGTATTTTCCTATTCAAATTTTCACAAAAAATAATGTTATATACTTAATGGGCGAGGGAAAAATAATATCCTGTATATATATAATTTATATTAGAAAATTCTCTCTTTCTTTCTCTCTCTCCGTTAAAACTATTTCATAACTTATTTCAGTTTTGGGCAATTTTTTAGATAAAAATAACAAAATCGTTCCTTGATCGAACAGTTGTCAAATATTATCATAACTTTTAAGTCGTAAGGAATCGGATTTGGCTATTTCTGTGCAGTGACTGCATGACAGATTACTGACTTGTTATTGTCTAATGACACCAGTGATTCATTTACATTGAACTCTCTCTTGACTTTTGATCCATTACTAATGGCTTATTGTAAAAAAACCTATCAAGAATGCTAATACGTTAGGCTCTCGCGTTATGTATACGCTTTCGTATTCAGACGTTCCGGCCCGTTTTGATACGTCTATAGCGATGACGAGGGCTCCGGATCAGCCGTCTCGAACGCTGAGTGTCGATGTATCACCGTCTCCAGGGGAAGCCCTCTCGACGGCGGTTAATTACCGGCGACGGTTCATTAATAGCGTTCCCGTAGCCGTTTCTCGTCATTTCGATTCGACGGCACTGCATTGTCGCGTATTGTCGAGGGAAAGACGGAGAGAGACTAGGAGACCCGCTGTCAGCGGTTTTGTGATTCGAGGAGGATGCGACGGAAAAGTCAGGAGGCAGGGTGGATGATATCCACCGCGGTATTTTTCGCAGCCGTCGACGGCGTTTCCGATAGCGGTGGTTGCCGCCGCGCTATCGTTCCGTCAAATTTCTTCCCCGTACGCCGTTATGAATATCGTAATCGGTATTGTTTATCGCGCCGGCCGATATCGCGCCGGCCGTTTACATAATTCCGGCGTTTGTCTAGATCAGCGTGTTTCGCGTATTGAGAAGGAACGAGGAAGCGGAGTTTGCGGAGGTGTAGCAACAGGATCGATGCGGGAAAGAAGGAGACATTAGTTCTGAGAGAAGTTGGATGTCTTCTCCGTTTAGCTCCCACGGGGCAGAGTGGAAGATCAAAAGATTACAATATATCGATACTAGCGCGAGAGGAAGTCGGAGACCGATCAAAGGCACGGTATTTCGCAGCAGACACGTATAATAAGACTCGCGACAACCCCATGACAGGTCCGAATGAAACTCATACCTCAATTCTGTCTCTTTTTCTCTCCCTCTTTCTCTATTTTCATTTCTCTAAGGACGTCGTATCGCACGTATTTTTCGCGCGGCTTGATTGAAATTTTCGGATCGGACGACGAATTTTGAGAGGAAATATGCGCACGCGCAAAACTATTTTCGCAAAACTATCTTTTTCTATTTTTCGTATCGCGAATATATATTCGCCGCTCGCTGCGCGACGTGGAAACCACAAATTCGAGATAACATTGCGATATCGAAGCCCGAAATCAAGATTTTCATTTTTGTCCGGATGTTTTTAATCTCGTGTGTTTTCATTTAATACTTTTCTCGACGTGATAAATATAGAGGAACAAATATCGGAGAGAATTTTCTCGCAAATTTCAAAAGTGACCGACCGAAGGAAATTTTTGTGCTTTTTCCGCGGACCGGGGCCCGCGCGCCGTGTTACTCGAGAGACGGGGAGTGCAATTTAGAAATTATATTTGCGCTCGACTTTTGATAAATCCAGTATCCTTTACGATACCCGCATAGCGTATCCGGAGCGTTCGTGCGCGCAGTCCGTGAGAGACCGATTTCGCTGAGTCTGGCCGACGTCGTTGGCGGATTTGCGGAAGTAGAAAATGATTCCGCCTTCCCTCTCATTCTCCTCCGCTGAGTCCCGTCTTCTTATCTATTCGCGCGGCGTCTCTCTTGCCGAATGAAATTCGGCTCATACGCCCATAGATTCGCGAGCGACCATAATTATGTAAGAGCCGCCCGTGCGTTCGTAATATGAATAATATTTTAATAAAACGGGTGAGAGAATATATTCAGGTACAACCAGAGTATTCGATAATTCAATAAAATTCAACAAAAAATTCCTCAAAGAACATACAGTGTATACACACACGAAGAGAATTTTATGTAGCAAAAATTACTTTAGAATTTTGTAACCGAGGAATAGATTGACATATACGTGCAGATATTGTAAAATTAATGAATATGCAAAATAACAAATTTTCTCTCTCTCTTTCTCTTTCTTCATAATCTTTTTATTATATATTCTTTTCATTGGCGTTGAAAATGTAGATAGAATATCTGACATAAAACACGTATCTACACTCGTGTACGAATAAAATTCATAAAATTGGACAGAAATGTGTTCTTCACCATTTTGCAACCACGACAATTATACCTTTACCTCGATCCACAGTGATAATATTAATCGTCACTATCACAATGGAGAAAAAGAAATGCGAACAGTTTAATTGCGAGCGAAAGAGATTGTTCGTGTGATCGTGTTTGCTTCAATCGATCAATCGCTCGATTCTTTCAAATGGGCAATAAAAGGGCATCATAGACGCGTACGTAAACGTACGCCAAAGAAATTCCTTTTTATCTCATGTCGCTACGTCGACTCATTAGCGAATTTACAGCCGTTTAAAACCGCGGCATCGACGTCAGGCTTCGGCTCGGCGTTAACGCCTAGAAATCCTCTAATAAGAGATCGGACACCGTCGCCTGTAGATACTAGATTCACCATGTTTGGGTCCAAACCGGAAGTATACTTATCTCACTTTAACTTATTGCACCAGCAGTGCAGCCAGTACAGCTGAAAAGAACAGACCACTGCTTGTGTTGTCATTCTGATGATCCTAACCGGAAGCAGGGACCCAAACATGGCGCAGCCAATCAAAACGTTGATATATGGTGTCCGATCTCTTATTACAGGACCTCTATTAGCACCTGACCGAGCGTGCCACCTGTTATTGCACCGCCACATTATGTTTCCGTGCTACACTCACAGATGTCTATACTAAACTAGATTGGTAACAGGCTATCTAAAAGCATATAACGAACTTGTGTCCGATAGAGTTTCCGGTGCATGTGAGAAAATGACCGCCACATATTTTCACTACGTTTAGTCATAAAATTCTTTTGTTGAAAATGAGCAGAGCAAATAATGTCCAATACTCTATTTAATCGTCCAATAATCTATTTTTTGTTACGACATTTTTTGATGCAATAAGATGCTGGCATTTTGGTTTTACGACAATAATTTAATGGTCACGCTGACTCACATTGTACATTGCAAGTACTCACACAAGTGACACGTCACACACACAGGACCGCCGCCATTTTCTCGCATGCAACCGGAAACCACACGTTTGAAGCCCTTGTTAGCAATCTAGTTTAGTATAGACATCTATGGCTACATTCGTCTATCCGAATGAGACAAGTGACCGATCATATTTGGGAAGACCGCGTGGCCAAAGTGAGCGCGTGGTCAGCGCGACCATCCTTATCGAGGACGTGGAGTGGGGCAAGGTCGTCGTCGCGGCCGATGCGTGCCGTGCATGCACGAGAGATATCACTTCTCAGAATAACCTCGCGGAATGCGGCTGCTGTTTACACTCACGCGTCGCGTCACGACCTACCCTCACAGCGCGCGCGAAAGGGTTAACGCCGGCCGATCGAGCGCGCGCGGGTCGATACAAAGATCAATAACTTCACTTGTAGACGTCGTATCCACTTGCATCGAAAACCATTCCAAAGGGAAGATTACCGCGCTCTCGAGGGACGTGAAATCGTCCTTCCGTGGAATAAGGATGAAATAGCGTAATCGTGCAAGTACGAAAGACATCGGTTCTTGTATTTGCGTAAAAGAGGACATTAATTATTGGTAATAGCCAATGGAAAATGTTCGGATTAGTAATGCGAAGTATCGGTTTTGTGTCCCCGATGGGTACAAAATACAGTTTTATTTCTGGTGTATATCCAACAGCGAATAAGTTTGGCTACAGCGCCGAAACTTAAATAGCTAATAAATTTAGTTTTGACTGCAACAATATTAGCTGTCCTTATTTCAATACTGGTCTTAGCCGCAGATATATTTTAACCCCTGCCGCCAGAGGTCAGGTTTCTTCTGTATATATTATTACAAAGGATCAGGAGAATGTATACTATAATTATACATATGCTTTAATTGCACATATATTGATCACGCTTCAGAGATATATTTTTCGTCTCAACGTATCAATAATATTATACTCGAAAAACAACTTGATAGACAGAAAATACTGACTGCGAATACACCCGAGACGCATATATTCGCACATATATTATTATTTTTTTATTATTATTATTTCCTGAGAACCGCATTCCCAACGATTATGTTACTCAGCTAAATTTAGGTGGAGTAATACTAACACGAACGTAATTATGTTATTAATTCAGGCGGAACACAGGAAGGAATAAGGAGGGAGGGAATTACGAACAGCAAATCCGGCCAACGAACTGCGTGATCCCTTCGACTTATCTGCCGATCCTCCGTCTCGATGTGTTCGCGTATCTCGCGAAACCATTTCGGCGAAGACGAGCTCGCGTCGCGATCGCAGGTTCGAACGAATAAACGAATGAATGGACGAACAAGCGAACGAACGAACGGACGTTAACGAACTTACGAAATTGCACGGGTGGATCTGATGGTTGCATATTAAAAGCATCACGTCGCCGGTTACTACGACTGCGAAACCTCGTCGTTATAGTCGCCGCCATATCCCTCGTCGTTGTCGTCGTCGTTGTCGCGCGCGCGCGCACACGCCGATGTATGGAAATTGTTCGTGCTCGTTAAGCGCGTTGACTTATGAACGGAACTTAACGTCGCGCGTCGAGGCTACGCCGGAATTTCGAAACGAAATTACTTCCCCGACTCCGGCGTAGCCGCGTTAAACTCGTAACCGCGGCACGGAGATTCAAAAGCGCGTAGTGCCGGCGAAACTTTCGGCGAGAATTGGATTTAGCGCAGGGGTGGTGGCGGGTTGCGACGGGGGTAACGCGTAAAATCCAAGGCCGAGTCGCATTTCATCGTCCACCGGACGATTCGAGCGTCTTATCGACGTTATTAACTATTTCATAAATAAAATCTCTTTTAAAATCCCCCTTTTAAAATCTCTCTTTTAAAATCCCATTTACTATGCGTGCTTATGCGTGTGCGTGCGTGTGTGTGTGTGTCGTTTGCCAATAAGGTAACGATAAGGTTCTAATTATGGGTTAGTTTAAGGGTAGAGTTTCTTTTTCAATCATTTATATAAATTGGTCGATCGAACATTAAAACAAACTGTTGATACCGACATAAGCAACTAATGCCATAATTTCCAAGCAAAATTGTTAGATTTTACATTAGTTTATTCTATTATAAATTATAAAAAAAATAATTACAGACGTTTATATGTATAAATCCCGATTGTGGGTTAGTAAATATTATGCGCTCATATAATGGATTATATATATAACTATTATATATATTAATAAAGTCCCATATTCACATTGTTTTAGTCAATATAAAATAATAGTACACGTGATACAAGCTGTGTTAGCAGTTTTATAAATCTAAAGAATCGGTAAAGTGAGATCCTAAATTTTGTTTTTAAATATTAAGAGTGTTTGTGAATATAACCTTAGAATATAAATGCAAAAAAGTTGAGAAATGTAAAAATATTTTTTCCATGCGTGTATGTTTTCATTATATAATTTGTACTTTTTTAATAAAAACTAGATTAATGAACTAGATTTGACCCGAAATTGAGACACATAACTCAATATATAACTAGGATTGTTACTTTATTTCAAGTCATTCAAGGGCTTCGAAGCGCCACAGGATAAAAACCGCGACAAATTCGAGAAGTCTAATTACCGCCGCCGCGGATAACAATACTTTGCTTCGGAGTTTCGATTGTCACATGTGAACTTTGGCGGATATCTACCTATGGCTTAAAGTTGTGCACTTAGCGCGTTATCGATCGCAATCCCTGATTCCACGAGGCCACAGAAACAAAAGAAGTTAACGCATCCGAAAACACCCTCGATACTCGATACTCCAACGAAAGCCCTCGAGCCTCGAAAAGTAGCGACTATCCCGCGATTAAACGGCCGAGCAATTACGAGCGAGTACGAAGACCTTATCCAGACTTGGCTCGCTGCTTATTTATCCGCATCGAGTCTTTTTCCAGTATTTTCTCTTTTTTCTCTCTCTTTTTTTTTGCTACTTTTGTTGGTTCTCACTACTTCCCTTGTGATCCAATTTCGTCGTACCCGAATTATTCTCTGCGAGCGCGACGATGAAAGGGGCCGGCCAAATGCGCGATGGCCTCGTTTATTCTGGAGAATAAATAAAAAAAGAACGACAAAAGAGAGAGAGTAGAGTAGAGGAAGAGAGAGAGAGAGAGAGAGAAAGAGAGCGCATATTCGCCGTATACGCTGGCCAGTCGTTCGTTCTCTTCCTCATCCTCCTTTTGGTCGTTTTTCTCTCTTTGTCAGAGCGAATGGAGTCCATTTTTTGTTGCGCAATTTTCTTTGAGATTGGCGCGACGCGATACGCGCGACGTATGGTGGTGGACCGCAATGAAAAAAAAAAGATAACGTCGCCCCGTTTCACGGTTTATGATGTGCCGGCGCGCGCCTAGCCACGGGGGCAAATAGAATGAACTTCGTGTGCACGCGAAAGGGATTTTTTCCTCGTCACGGGAGTGGCAAATGCGGTTTTGACTTACGTGGCGTTATCCGACCTGAAATACACGCGAACGGTGTCGGACAAAGAGCGGGATGACACGTGAATTTTTAAACACGCAATTAATGTAACGGTGAATAATTTTAACTAAAATAACTCGCGCATCGACTCCGAATAAATTTGATGAAATTATCTAATGAAGCAATTCATCTAGCAAATTTAAGATATTTATGCAAGTCAACGTGTGCAAGTATACTTTACGTAGAACTTGTAGGGTAACCTCAAAGTTATCAAGACACGCGGATGTCCTCGCGCAATTAAACGAGTTTAAGCACGTTTAATATCAACGCGAGTATAGATGACATCTGATCTAGGAGGGCGACCGACTTTGAGTGGGCGCATTTAGTATCTTTTCCGAATGGCAGGGTTTGTCGCTCTTCGTAGCACGCACGTAATAATCGAACAGCTGAAACTGACAGACGAAAAAACGTTTCGGGCGAGATGATTTACAAATTGCTTTCTATTACTTTGTGTGTGCGCGCGTATATGTATATGTATACATGTGCACGTCAACGAGTATCGCGATTTAATTTTCTCGTGAGTGTGCTTTATCTTCGGTGCTTTATTGCCGGAGAGATGCTTGGGCCGCGTGCGTCGCTCGCGCGACGTCACGACGGCAGAGCGGCTCTCATAGAGACAGAGAGAGAGAGATAGAGAGAGGGGGAGGGAGAAGGGAGAAAGCGAGACAGCCGCGGCGTTTCGCCCGTGATTTTTCCGCGAGGCTGCTTCATAAAATCGTCGACGGGGCGATCGGTCAAAGGGGAACAAACGAGCGCAGAGTACACAGCGCGCGCTCGCGGAATACAGAATAAAAATACAGTCCAGGTCCTTTGAATCGCGCCATCGCTCGGTAATCGGAGAGAAAAGGTCAATGGCACTCGTTATCAGATAACCCGAAACTACTCTCGATGTCCGGCCTTTTTAATGACAATCGGGAAATTCGAGCGTGTACTTACTCGTGGGCGAGCATCCATGAGCCACGACTTAAAAATCTGATCTCCACTGATTTGCTTCTCCCTCTCTCTCTCTCTCTCTCTCTCTCTCTCTCTCTCTCTCTCTCTCTCTCTACCTCCCTCTTTTGCACGTGTGTGCGATTCTATCGAGGGCGAGTCTCGCGGGCAAGTTTTTCGCGTGCCAATTAACCGAGAACGACCTATTCATTTCTCTTTCTTTCTCTCTCTTACCGACTCTACGTGCGATGGGCCACCTCTGATAAAATTCCGCGAGTATCGATTGCGAACGGACACACGGGAGGGGGGGGGAGGGAGAAATTACAGTTGCGCTGGTAAAAGCTTCAAGAGGCCGCGAAAAACAGCGCGCGAAACAAGAGGGGCAAGCTTCCGCCGCCGCCGCCGGTGAAGTTATTAGTCGACGCTACCCGAATTCCCATCGATGCTGATTATGTCGAGAGCCGTGAAGGTTGAGTGGAAGCATTCCTCGAATTCTTCCGCATCATTGTCCGCGTTAATAATGTTTCGCTCGCGAGTGCACTCTCCTGGGTCATTTTATTTCCCGCTCGCGAACATAATTGAATCGAAAGTTAATCATATATATCACGAATAATTAAATATCAAGTGTCGAGCACGCGTGTGAATTCAATATCGGCGATGCGCGCTCGCCCTGGCGGCGGCTTCGCTTTTAATGTCCGGCTAATCAATCGTTACTGAGCGCGCGAACGGAAGAATCTATCGAAACTACTTTGCATCGGCGGCCTCTCTCGATCCTATCGTTTCAGCGCCGGAGATAATTTGATTGCAGCCCGATGCATTCTCATTGCACTTCCGTGTTAGCAACGCGTCTACCGCTGCAGAGGGAAACGCTGATCCGTGTAAAAACATTTTAAATATACTCCCGTCGACTTCACGGGAAGTCGGCGCGCGGCTGATTCTTCTTTAATGAAAATTCTCAGAAAGGCTTAATTATAAAGAGATGTTACATCGAAAGAGAGAAAGATAGAGAGAGACACACACACACACACACAGAGAGAGAGAGAGAGAGAGAGAGAGAGAGAAAGAGAGAGACAGGGATAGAGAGCAAAAAAAGTTTCCCGTCCAGTTAAAACTTTCTCTTCGACGAGCCCTTGAATATGTGCCACGCGCGTACGATAAGCAGCTTTTAGGACTACGCCACAAGTCGATACGCCTCGGCTCGTACTTTTTAACGAGATTACTGTTTCGCGACGTGGCAAAGTTCATCTTTCCGCCCGTCTTTTGAGACATTTGCTATATAAAATGCGACGTCTTCTTGCGACTGGACGTTGCAGTTCGTCGGTATAGCATACACGGGATAACTTTCAATGAAACGTGCTTCGCCGTTGACCGTGCGCGCCTGTGGTATCGGACGAAATTAATCTGAGAAAAATGGCGACAACTTATGGTACGATTAAGGTGGGAGTGAGTGATTTTTACCCATTCAAGTAATGTCTCACAAAAAAGCAGTACTGTCCATTCCGGTGGTGATTTTATTGCGGCTACATCTCACAGGTGCATAGCTAGTGAAGATATAACGCGGGTGAGGAGCCATCTGCTCTAAGCAGATTCTGCAGAGAAAGGGAGCTTAAAGCTTTCAGTACACACGGAAAAATATCATTCTACTGCTGAGAAAAGCGATTACTCAGTTTGCTTTCCTCTTGCTGAGTAATAGTTATCCTGCACAAAGATAATATTTTCTTAAGAATATTGTCTCGAAATGTACTCGTCACAAATTTTCGAAAAACTCATTATCATATACACTTAGAAAAATTTGTTCTCTTTATAAGAATGTTATAACAGTTCATAGAAGAAAAAGCTAGTTCGACTCTATATAGTGAGGAAACCGAATTTTTATTTTAATTTAATATTCTTGATTGAAATGCTAAACTTACTAGGTATTTATTCATAATGTATTTTGAGTAAATTCGATGATAAACTTATGGTAGGTTTGCGGGATATATAAATTTATGAAATACTTGAGACAAGTAACAGTTACTTGAATGTAGTATGTCTTTTTCTGTGTGTATGAATAAACATGCCTCTTATTAATAATGGTTAAAGATTAAAGTTTCAAGAGTCAGTTACAAAATTTTTTGGGTTAAGGAAACGAGTTTTGACGCACGCTTTATACCCGTAATTCATTATTGAGGAGATTGTCGATATCGCTGCTAATTAGTACGCGTATGCCTTAATCTCTGATTAGTCAGTGATTCCGCGACGTCATTTTAAATGCTCGATTTTATGGAAAAGGGGGAAAAGTAATGTACGCGGTCTAATTAAACACGCGCGAGCTCCGAGCGCGCGGGACGACTTGAATGCGTAACAGAGCGTTCGCAAATGCATTTACGCTGTTTTGGGGGCGTGCCGTTACACGAGAGCATCGTTGACGACGCATTAAAGCAAATTCCATATTCGGAACAATTAGCCGCGTAATCGCGTTTTGCCTCTGAAACGTCGCCGCCATTGCCTGATCCGAAATTAATTAATCCGCGTCCTTTGACGATGATCGCGCGCGCAGTTTCGCGTTTTGACGCGCAAGTTAACGTACTCGGAAACGTTCCATGAGCTCCCTGATGAGCCCTATAGTTGAACATCTATATATATATATATATATATATATATATATATATATATATATA
>NW_022639508.1:268384-270028 GCF_010583005.1 Odontomachus brunneus | reverse complement strand
ATTTATATATATATATATATATATATATATATATATATATATATATATATATATATATATATATATATATATATATATAAATGTATATATATGTATGTATATATGTATGTATGTATGTATGTGTATATCTACACACGGTGAATTCGCTCGACAAACTTATCCCTTTGTGCGATGCCTCTCATTTATTAGTTTACTATGCAACTATATCTACACTAGATACAACCAGTGTGAGCACGTGTAGCAACAGCAAGGTGATCCATTATGCGCAGCCCGTTATGAAAATTTACGACTCGCGGAATTGGGTATAGCACGCGGGATCCTCGCGAGAACCGCGGAAAACGAGCATGAAGCGAAAGACGCAGAGACGAAATCGACGCATATAAGAAGAGTCCACGATTATTAATCCCCCGTATGATTCGTGGATGCTATGCTTCCTACAGAGTTTTGCGCAAAAAAGGATTACAAACATTAAAGACAACACATTCTGAGCAGAAAACAGAGACTTTAAATAATGAGAAAAAATTTCGTCTAGATTTTTTTTACTCACACTTCAGGAAAAAGTGGTATGGTGAAAGTAACAATGCCTGGACACTAACAAGACTGGTACCTAATTCTGGACATTCTTATTATTTTAGTTTTTAAACGTGAAGATTTAAAACTGTTAATATAGAATATATGCATATATTTAGTGTATATAGTGTCTTCTATATAAAAAGTTTAAATATTCGCATTCAAAAAGACCGAAACAATAAAAATGTTCAGAGTTGGGAAAATATTATTACTGTCTAGGCGTTGTGTGTGGTAATTTTACTTTACTGTTCAGAAATGACTAACAGTTCACACTGTGTCAACAAATTTGCGAAAAACAGAGAAGAGGGTTAAGTTAATTATCATAATCACCATCGGTCACTGTTGCGCCGCGAATCGCAGTTTCCTTTCTAGGGAAAGGGAAATTCTCTCTCTCTCTCTCTCTCTCTCTCATGTGGAGTATCGATCTCCTATCTTAATTAATAGGTTAGACGTTCTTCTTAGTTGCTCCCCCGATCGTGTCGAATCTTTCCCTTTTGTACGGTGTACGGTGGACACACGAGTGCACGTGTACACGCCCTGATATATCACGGCGGCGGCGTCGTGTAATTAGAGCGACACGTGCTCAAAGACCCCGGGCGCGCGCTTCGGCTTCATTGATGAAGTCTGTCGAGTGTTCGTCGCTTTCCGTTTGATCAGCAAAGTAGGAAGCCATGACTGGGATAGAGAGAAGCGCGCGCGCGCGGTCATTCTACCGATCACTGTGGAAAATGTAATACAGCTACTGCCCGCGGCGCGCCATATTCTTTTTGCGGACGCGCTCGCGTGCGAGGAAATACGTGTGAACGGAATTAACTCCGTTCGAGAGCTTCATTTCGTGTTCTATTTCTCTTCTTTTTTCTCATATCTCGTACGTTACATGTAACTCTTAACGCACGACCTCCTCGTAATTTCTTCATCGACGATGCGATATCGCGTGGCCGTCTGCGCGCTTCCGCGTTTTACTATTAATTTCACTGTTAATTATGCAATAGGTTAGAGTGGGATATTAATTTAATTTTATGTTCGGAGGATACGAGAGAGAGAGAGAGAGAGAGAGAGAGAGAGAGAGAGAGA
>NW_022639508.1:242560-262671 GCF_010583005.1 Odontomachus brunneus | reverse complement strand
GAGAGAGAGAGAGAGAGAGAGAGAGAGAGAGAGAGAGAGAGAGAGAGGAAAACGAGAGGGTTTTATATTCTTACTACGACCGTTGACCTTTTCAACAACACGCGAGACAAAAGGTTAAAAGGAAGTAAAAACATTGGGGCACCACCGTGATATTCGTAATATCTTGCTGTGTAACGCGATATTTCCGCCGGCGGAAAATTTTACGAGTTACGCGAGACACCTGAAATTCTTTGCGGCACACAAAACAAAATGATATTCTACGTGGTTGTAAAATTCGTTCTTATCAGGAGATTCGGGAAATATGATCACGAGCGTAACCATCGTAGTTCCGGGAACTTCCGCCCACCGGCCGCCCCGCCGATTGAGTTGTAAAATCCGCCGCGGTAAAATTGTCCATTTTGCCGGGAAATATCGCGCCCTTTCTCCCGCATGTAGCTAGCCGACATCCCTCCCTCCCCCCCTTCCCTCTTCGTCCACTATTTTATCGAGAAAAATAATTTCTCGTTTCTTGGCGGAAGCAGAAGGAAGTTCAGCCACGCGCGTAATTCGCGCCCACGTGCGCGTCCTATCCGAGTCGTGCGCGAATTCTCTCGCTTGTAGCTGGGATATTCGCGCGCGCGCGTGCACGTGTATCAGTCGCAAAACGAAGAAAACCGTTAATCAGAAGGTCGTTAAAAGTTCGACGAGAGGGTTTACGTGCTCGCCCTTAATAAGCCGCCGCTCCGCCACGATGTCTGGCATCGTGATTGGCCGGTGAAGCACCACCGGCTGGTGGAAACAATATCAGCGAGATTCCTCGAGTGTAATTCTCCTTTCTTATCTGCGGGAAATTCGATACTCGATGCTCGAGCACGGCGGGAGCGTTTCGGAGTTTATTACGCGGTCGCGGGACACACGGTGTTATTAAGTTAATAACATTAATCGCCTTTTAGCCAAAACCTTTTCCGTGAGAGAAAAGGAAAAAATAAATGAAAGGGAAGACCCGCTCTGAAAACTAATTCTTCCAACAGCTTGCGCCTGCTGCCGATATCTTCGCGCTCGCGGCGTCGATGAGGAATTCGTATTTGGACAAGTCGTTTGGTATTTCTGTACAGTGGAACGGGTATGTATCACATCTCCCACGCCGCGCGGGAACGTTGTGTTACCAGTTGTCATAAACCACGCTCATAACTCGTGAAAGTATTCCGAGAGCACCGCCGGTCCGCGAAAAGTTTCGCGATCGCGATATTTCTCCGCGAAATAAAGGAAATTTGTAATAAGGGGGTCGTTAAAACTTCAACGAGACTCTTCTTACACTCTTGTAACGAGTCGCGAAACTTGCTATCGTAACATTTAGTTAGAGTATCGCAATTGCAGTGTGACTACGATCTGTATATTAAGAACCCTCCATACAATTTCGCGTAAGTGGCTCTCTTGCCGCACGCGTATCTTTGCGGAAAGCTCAGCGTGCGTCGGTGTAATATATTTCCCGCCCGTACTGAACGTATCGAGATACGAAAATACCGAGCATGTTCTCACAGACATGGTCGTGGAGAATCCATTATCTCGAAAAAAGAGAAAGGCAGAGAGAGAGAGAGAAAGAAGGAGAAAGGAAGGGGGTACAGAAATAGATTGAGATCAGCACGACAATCCGTCGCGAATGCAATTGCTATAATCATGGCACGACGCGAAAATACGAGAAAGTCAATTCGACGCGTCAGAAAGCTCTTGGCGTCGCCGAGTCGGCGAAAAGGTGTCGGAGGATACTGCATACAACAATGTCGTTGTATAGCCGATGCATTAAGCATCCCGCGACTCGTCGGGATTCGTTCGGTCGATGATCCACCGCGTGGCAGCTACATCGATAACATCCGACAGCATCTGTTTCTCCCTACGCTAAGACGACTAGAGATACATCTAGCTTAGAGTGTGCGTTTTTCCACGATGTGCGTTGAATAATGGAGAGGTGTCTAGGGCAGCGAGAAACCAGGAGACGACGTCGACATAGGGATGGCCGACGACGAGGACGAGGAGGAAACAGGGTCGGAGGAATATCGAACCGACGAATCTTACTGCCTGCTCACGCCGGCGTTTCGGGACGAGAACGGACATACTGTGCCGTTCGTTACATTACGTTACGCTACGTTACGTTACGTGAAATTTCGCGTGTCGCGATAAATCGCCGTGTAATAAACGCGAGACATCTCTCGATGAGATTCTCGTCCTCGATTGCGGGCTAATTTGAAAAGTTCAATTACATTCGTTCGGGTCGTATGAACACACGAAGGCGTCGTCAGAATTTTACCAGATATCCATCGGTGTCATGTCGACGATGAAGAATAGAGCGGTAGACACGTGGCGAGCGCGAATAACAACGATAAATATATAACGACTCTGCTCCTTTCAGCCGCGTTTCAATTAGCCCCGTCAATTTACGCTTCTCTATTACATTTTCGCTTTGTCGCCCGCTGTCCTTTTGCTTTTTTTCTAATCTGCGATAAACCGGGGATGCGATAAAATTCATTATACAAATAGAAACAGAATGCGCATATGCATACGTGTATGCATACATACATACGTATATACATGTATACATACGTATGGGCGATTAATTGGTACCTCACAAATCGCTCGTTTACCTTGCAAATCGCATTATTAGTGCGGCTACCGATTTGTCGCCGGCGGCGGCCTGACTAATCGCGATCCATTTCCACTGATTTCGCCGAAACTGCAGCGTCGCGCGCCGTCCTAATTAGCTCGCGTTTAGTAAATCGTTAGAAAACGCGAGAACGCAAATATAATAATACAACTTTGCTCTGTTAACTAGCTCATACCAAGTACAACGCGCGAATTAACGCACGGTGTAATTATATTTCGCGTCGCCCAAAAGCGCGCGACTACGCGTGCGAGCGCGACGGTTATTTACACGCGTAACGAATTGTAAATATGACAAAGAGTCGTGGAATATTTCCATGGTGGCGTAAAAGCGTGCCCAATCAGCGCCGGCAGTAGGAGACTGCGAATTTATCGCGGAATTGTAGGAGTCACTTTTCATTCTGCATATCGAATAGAAATGAAATTGTACGATAAACGAACGTCGCGCCAACGATGCTGCTTTTTCTCTCCTTGTCCTCCCCGCCGCCTCTTGAGCCGTGTATCGCGGAATAATAACCATTATGCGCCTATGCGGAAACAAAAATATTAGTTATGCCAGCGTGTTGTTTATTTTCCAATGCATTTCTGATCATTAATTCGAAATGACACATCCGTGGCGTGACGTATAAGAGAAAGAGAGGAGAGAGAGAAAGAGAAAAAGCGCGCGTAGATAAATAAATACCCAGTAATCCTTCGGCGAGTTTGCTGAAAAGCTTGCACGCGCGCGTTAATTACGACCAATTAAATCACGTTCAACCGGGATTATCGACAGACGCGACTTTTATTTCGCATGGAACGTACCGCCGCCGCTCGTGCGTTCGTCGATCCTTCGAACGTGTGTATGTGTGTATGTATGTGCTAACGTATCGCTGGATTGCGAAAATTTACGAACGTCTAGGCGGATATCGCGCGAGCACTCTCTCACACTCTCGACCGTCTCAAAGTCGCGCTATCGTTTTCCGTCGCGCCATTTGCTCTAATAATGCGGTGGCATTCAGCGAATTAAATCACGCCACACGTAAACCCCAGCCGACAACGGCCGCCGCGCGTTATTCTCCGCGAAATATAAACTCGGGAATAATTTTCCTACGCGCGATAAAGCATCCGCCCCCGTATTAAATAAGCGTACGTGTTTCCGGGAGCCCCGCAGAGTCGCGCGCCATAATTTTCCGAATCAGAAGTTAGCGGAGTTAACGCGCACACCTAGAGAAAAAGTCGCGGCTTAACTCGCCGGCCCGGAAACGGACAGTTTTTTTTTTTCCCCGGGCGTCATTGGTGGCGATATACAACGGCGCACGGAAAGGGCGAGAGAGATACGCGCGAAAAAGTCACCCGAGAGAAAGGGATGCGGAAATGAACGGGAGAAGGTAAACCACGAAGAAGGATTGCACACGCTCTAAGTAATTAGCTAATTAAGAGCGTACATTAATGAGTACGCAATCGAAATGAAATTAACTCGCGGAAGACTCCGGAGTGTACGCCTATATATAAGTAAAATATAGAAGTAAACATCTTCCCACGGGAGGAGCAGAGTAGATATTTTTCAAGCAGAAGTGTAGCGCTGTCATTTTACAACCGTGGAATCTCTGCAGGATATTTGAAAAATTTAGAGGTGATTTCGTTATTATTCCGCGAACGTAAGCGCGAATGGGCTTGACGAGCAATTATAGAAGCCGTGCAGAGCGACCACTACAACTCTTTTTCGCTTAAAAGCGCAGAACGTGTCTCGCGAGTGCGCCGATTCTGCAAAATTAGACGAGAGCTTACCGCGTTTGTCGCACCGGTGATATTCGTGCATACGCTACCAGCAACGAGGGGAAATCCGTATTTTTATTGTAAGTACACATCCGCCGTGGCGACGAAGGATAGTCTCTTTCTCTCTCTCTGTCTCTGTCGCGGAAGACCTTCGTCTTCCTCTCTCTCGCGTTTCCTTTTTCGGAAATCTCCATCTTCGCCGGCTTTTACGAGGCATTCGCAGTTCCGTGAGGCGTAACCGCGGCTACTATATCGTTTCACCTGCACGTGACGTGCACGCCTCGTAAAACTCAATCGGCCGGGAGCGTCTTCCCGCGAGAAATTCAACAAGGGCAATTTAGCGCACACCATAGCATACGCGCCGCCGTACGCCTACCTGGCGTTCGCGTAACGAAAAACTTCCGCATGGCCGCTATTCGTCTCTCTCGTCCCTCTCAGACTCGTAATTACCGCGGCGTTCGCGGCCAAGTAACTCGCTTATTATTGTTGTCGTTAGCTCGAGTTGCGCTACGTTTTACGGCAGATAGTCGCGTTTTTGCTGCAGCGCGCGTAATTGAAAAGCCGCTCATGAGAGTCGAAATTTTCGCGTTCACGGCGCATATACTGTGTGCAGATAAAACCGAAAGGTCACGCTGGCGTTTTTGCGCCAGTTGCCGGGGATCGTCAAAGTGTAAACAGTTTTTTGCCTCATGGGTTCACGCGCGATAGCAAAAAAAAAGAGAGGTGAACCGTTACCATAACGTCAACACTTCGAGAGATCGGGACTTCTCGATTTTTGATCGACGAAAATTTCCAGTGTATTTTTCAAACAGATTTTTTTACGAAAATCTGTGCTTCTGCTGCAGTGGCAAAAAGAAGGAAACGGAAGACACAAATACTAGAGTCGAAATACTAAAATTCCATATTGACTCTGCAAGTTTCATTAAACTTTAAGGGTCAATGAGACATTTCAAGATGTAACGTTTTCCTATCTTGATTGCTGCAAATGACTTGCTTAGTGTCGTTTTCTCCACGTGGAGACTTAAAGAAAGACCCGTTAAAATGCTCTGCAAGGGCTCCAGGTTCTGTGCTATATTTTCAGATAATAGATATTTGGTAATATATATATATGCGATGTAATACTTTGTATGCGTTCAAACTTTATTCATTATTCTTTATTAGCATTTTATTCTGATTATATCAATAAACAATCTATTAATAAGTAACTCAGCTGTAGGTAAAGTGCGATAAGCAAATATTAAATAATTTAATAAACATGAAAGGAAAAAATGAGTAAATGGATAAATAAATTGTCTTTGTCACAATCTCTATCTCCTTTTGTGATGTTAGATATTTGGATAGGATTTAAAAATTCAAATGGACTGAATAGGAAGAAGTTGCAAAGACAAAGATAACAGTTACGTATCTAATGTTGTGTGTGAGCACCAATAGGACTTAAATTTGCACTTGAGACTTAAGTATGGATTTGATAAGACAACACAGAAACAAAAAGACATGGGCAGATTCAAGAGTGAGACTTGCAGGCCGACAAACATTATTAGAGACACAGATGCGAGGCTTAGGATCCTAAACGACTTGGGTATCTCCTTAATCACGATAAATCATCAAACGCCTGTAAACAGCGGAAATATCCCGTACGATAATAAACGCTTTCACATACCTGAGTATTTGTACATACATCTGACAATATATGACGTCTCGTGTCCCTACGTTCTGCGTCCTCCATCACGACTTCCTGCTCCGAGGAACAAGACACTTACTCGCACTCACACTCGCGTACATGCACATTTCGACGGATGAAATATGTGTTAACAAACGCGACGCCGACGAGAGCCCGATTAAATAAATCACGAACCGGCGAAATAGTAATCACCTGACTATGGATGAAATGAATTATGATCAATGTTCACGATATATCTACTCCGCGTTGCTCGTCGGCTCGAAACATAATGACGCACTCACAGACAAGTATAGCCGCGCGCGAGTATCAAAACAATCAACACCTTGAAAGTGGAGCAAAGTCATTGCACAAACCGTTATCCTTTCCCAATGGGTGATATGAACGGTAGCTGAGATCACAATAATCAACACTCTTAGAACATATTCATCAGACCCGTCACAAATACGCGGCATAAGTATCGAAGGTACCCGGCTGGAAACTTACAAGTAAACTCAAAAAGTGAACTCCAATTTCTTTCTAATGTAGCACAAATGTAGAAGTACAACAAATATTTAGGTCACATTTTTTCATTTTGGCCCACTTTGAGTTTCGCGGGCAGTTTATAGCTTTTTAATGTTCCCATTCCTATCATCAACAAAAATATATAAGAAATAAAATTGAATACAAGATATAGTTGAATAATTTTAACAAAATTGGTATGAAATATGAACCATTTTAAATTTCTTTGGCCGAGATTCCAACCGAAATATTTCAAATCTGTGCTAAATTAGTTAAAAATGGTTCGAATCTCGGCCAAACCGAGAGAAATCTGGTAATTTTAATTAAAATCTTAACAAAATCAGCATAACTGAGGCACAAGTCATTCTAAATTTCTTTAGCCAAAATTTTAACCGAGAAATTATTTGTATAAATAATTTTTTATATGTTTTGTTTAAACATTTTATTATTTATACAAATAATTTTACACATTTGACTTATATTGAAAATCAGCAAATCAAAAACGTCTTATATCTTGTATTCAATTTTATTTCTTATGTATTTTGTTATACTTGATGATAGGAGTGAGAACACAAAAAAGCTGTGAATTGCCCGTGAAACTCAAAGTGGACCAAAATGAAAAAATATGACCTAAATATTTTTTGTACTTCTACATTTATACTAAATTAGAGAGAAATCGAAGTGTATCTTTTGGGTAGGTTTACTAGAATCTACTGAAAGTCTCGCATAAGAGTGATCGATGCTTTTAATAATTTTCCTTTCTTACAATTCCTTTTTTCTACTTCTCCAAATCTTATATATATACCTTAAGTTTCTAACACCAATAAAAAATGATAAAAAACTGAGCATAAGAGATAAAAGATTGTTGTTTTATTTATCCATTACTCCCCTTACTTACCAATATTAATTATTTAATGTTTGTTCATCACATTCTATATTTTTATAGTTAAATAAAACATAATTCATACATTGCTTATTGAAATAGAAATAAAAAACACAGATTAAATAATGTGTGATAATAGTTCAATATCAAAATCTAAAAAATAAATATAAAAAATAAATAATTCTCTTTTTCTCTCTCTCTAAATGTTTCCAAATACCTATAGCACACGATCGGGAAACATATTCTTCTATTTTTTTCTAGAGAGCATTTCTAGAGAGTCAATTAGATAATTACGCGACTGTAAGTATCAAGTTGTAACTTGATATACGAAAGACTTCCCGTCCCCTTCTCCTTGCTTTCTTTTTAATGAGAGCTATAAATAAATGTCGCGGGCGTTCGAGGACACGACGTTCTCGCAGCGGAGTGGCGTGTCGCCGGGAGATTTTTCTAATTTCAAATGCGCCAGCTACACGCGATTTTGTTCAATTAATTCGCCGCGCGACCGCCAATTTAGTAATTACCGGCGGTGCTTTACCAGTCATTACCTCTCATATTATTTGTGGGCCGCGAAAGTTTCGCGCCCTGACCCACGAGGTTATTCTTTCGCTTCTCGACCGCGAGTTCTCGACGATGGACAATGGAGGACGGGGTTAATTAACGCTTCCCTTAAGCGACGTACAATGGACCAAATTAAGTTATTACCGACGGCGACAACGACAGCACCGACGATCCGCCCTTCCCACCCTGCGTTCTCGATCGAGGAGCAGCGCTTTCCGCTAATTGCTTATTGCGAATAAGAAAGATAATAAGGATGATAAAGCCGAAGATCGAAAAGAAAGGGTCTCAGGTGGATGCGTCTGCCTCTGAGAGCATCCGGCTGCGCGGACGAGTGAGCGGACGACGGCGTATAGACGAAAGGAAATAACTTCCCCGGGGCTTCCCGTAACGACGTCTAACGAGAGACCCGGGCATGAATATTCCAAGTGGACCGAGAGGGAGGAATCTCCGACCTGTTCCTGGCTTCGCGGTATCCCACGACCGCTTCCATTTCCTCTTCTTTCTCTTCCTTTCTCGCGGAGAAGCTCAGATCCTCCCGGAAACCGACTTTTACCCGGTGCGAGCTCGATCGCGCGCGGGCTCGCTGCGCAAAAAGTACGATTGCTAAAAATCGCACCGAAACTTCGCTCGAGTGGCATCGATCGGGCTCTCACGCGGGGGACGTCGCCGATCGGACCATTAAGAGATGAGCGCCCAGGGTGCCGCGGGGAAACCATCCCCGTGGAGAGAAACACGAGCTCCGACCGGACACAAGCGGGTATCTCCGTGTAGCGTGAGATTAAAGAAGGGATCCGGCGTATCTAACGGCGCAAAAGTGGACACCGGATCTATTTGCGGATACGCGGAGCTCCCCTTATCGCGTCGCATTCGACCGTCTGCAACGATACGAAACGAACACCAGCCATTCCGACAGAACCATTATGACCAACGAAGTGTCACGGACGCCGTTGCTCTTCCTTTTTCTTCCTTTTCCTCTCTCTCTCTCTCTCTCTTTTTATCTTTTTTTTCTTTTTTATGGAAGCGACCTACTTTGTGATATATCGCGCAATGGAGCCGTCGTGAAATGAGATGGAAACGACACGCGCAATTCCGGAACGCATATTGGAGGAAGAGAAAAGAGAAACTCATCATTATGAAAATATTACGCGCGATATTACTCTGCATTACGCATAGACTTGTACAGAGAACGTATTTTCATTAAAGGACTGGAGTCAACATTAGTAAAAGAAGCATTAGCGATGAAGATGCTTTCCTTGTCTAATTGCCCTGTTGATGAGAAGAACATAGAACAAGAAACGTTTACATAGTCAATGCACTGAGAAGAAAAAATACTTGAAGATTTATTTGTGGGATTTAAAGTTTATTCGTAGAAATAAATTTTATTTCACAGAAATAAACTTTATATTCCACAAACAAATTTTTGAGCTTTCTCTTCTCAGGGTGTGTATCCTCTCACCCTGTTACTGTACTTAAAAAAAATATTTGAAAATTTATTTGTGAGATATAAAGTTACCTTTTTCGCATAAAGTTTATTTCTGTGAAATAAATTTTCAAGTATTGTTTTCTCAGTATATGTTTCACTCTTTTTGTTTCGTTAAGCACCTTATTCAGCATATCTCTGTCCTTTACTTTCGGTTTCTCACATCTCATAACGTCTCGTTACTCTGAAAAAAAATACTTGAAAATTTATTTGTGTGCATATGTGTGAAATAAAAGTTTATTTCTGTGAAATCCCGTGGCGTGAAATTTTTTATTATTTCTGTGAAATAAACCTTATTTTACAGAAATAGGTTTTATTTCGCGTTGAAAAATGAATGTTATTTCAAAGAAATAAACTCTATATATTCCACAAATAAATTTCTAAGTATTTTTCTCTCAGCGTATATTTCGCGTTTGTGTTATCGCGCTTCGCATAGACCGCCTACCGTTTACACTCCTTTTTAAGTGTCATTCGATTCTCTGCGTGATTGTTGTATGCAAACTCGCACGGACAGATCAAAGATATTTCTTTTTTCGCGTGAGGAAATCGCGTTCTGCCGTTCATTACCGGCGCGGCGTTAACAGTACGGTCGATAAGAAAGAAGCGTTTCACAAACAGTCATACGTCAAGAGCTCGATCGCGCGAGTCATCGCGTTCGTTCGCGCGCGAACGCCATCGATCATCCTTCCCCGTGACTCGTCGTTCACTGACGTATATACGCTTTTCCGTGCGCGTATCGCCGCATTAATTTCATTATGGAAATTCGCTCGCGCCGCGCGACTCTGTGTGCTCAGATTGTCGCGTGTAAAGCAGCCTCCCCCAACCTCGAAAGAATCACCCCGTATTCATCCGTTTCGCGTGCGTTCGCAACTTGTTGTATGCAGTACGCGCGGAGACACGCGACCATTGCGCGTTTCCTTTCACCCTCTACCTCTTCCCCACTTCTCTAGTTACGCGTTCGCGCAAACTAGCCCATCGCCAACACCATCAGCCCTGCCTGACGACGTCGCTGCTCTTGTTATTTCTCGCGCGCCACGGGATTAACCATGATCGATCGGCCGGGTGCGAACGAGAAATCGCCACTTCGGCGATAATTATGTACACAGCGCCGCCGTCCTGTAATTGGTTGATGGTGTAATCGCGGATAATGGCGAGGATCGAAGTGCGAACGTTATAAAATTAATCTCTCGGCGCCGGAGGGTGGCGGCAGTCGCGGCGCTGGATTATCGCGGCTTTCATTGATTCCAAATTGAAACATCCGACGATCCCATCTCCATCTCTTTCCCTCTCGCGCCAAGAATAGAGAAATGCGGCGGTGCGCATAAAGAACGTGTTTTCGAAGCGAATGAACCGCGCGGTGGCGAGTCGCACGAACACGTGCGTCTCGCCGCGACTACATCGCACTGTGAGGCAAAAAATCAAGTAAAGCGTACGGTCCGCGTGAATAGGGCGCGCATAAATATTAATAGAACGGTAAATACTTTTACGCAAAAATCCACACCATTTCGCGCATAAATATTCATTAATCCATCAAGAGACATTTTCCGCGAACCGCGGCTGTGTGAATTTGATCAAAAGCGAGCGAGCTTTCGCGTTTATGTACCTTCGGAATGGTCTCGTCTCGTCTCGTCGCGTTGCGGAGAACACGCAGGGAATTACGATACACACGACGGAAAATATACGCGCGATACTTTAATAACCGCTCATAACGAAATTCGCACAGGAGACGCGACGGACCGCGACGCGATAATACGCGAGGTACGCTTCGTTCGCTATTTTTCCGTAATTTCGTAAATACTCGACGACACACAGACATTGCGAGAAACGCAAATCACCGAGTGCAATGAATCGCTATTGCGTTTACTTCGGCGGCGCGATGCCGGCGCTGTGGAGTGGCATCGAGAGAGACGCGTGTACACCGCGAGACGTCCTAATTTCGAGATGAAAATGCCTGCACGAACGAGCGTCAGCACAATGCACGTCCTCGAGATCAAATAACGAAGGCAGTGGAGAACACGTCCTGTCGTCTCTCCCTCCCTCCTTCTCTCTCTTACTCTCTCCTTCTATCTCTGTCTGTCTCTCTCTTTCGTTCCCCCAACTTGCACGACTCATAGCAATAGGAAGGGTATATCTTACGCATCGCGGAGTCCTTTTTATTCACCATACGTGTCCCGCTTCCATCCCGCTGGCGCGTTCTCCTCTACCTGTCTCTTATCGCGTCTTCCCGCACTATTCTCCTCCCTTTTCTCCGGGCGTGGATAATAGCCGCTCTTCTTCTTCGCGGTATCTTTCAACGGAGACGTCTCGCCTCAATCGTGTGTGCTGTGTGCACATGCGTCTCTTTCTCTCTTCCTCTCCTCTTTGCGTGTCTATATATCTACGGCCACTCGCAATTTCGCCCGCAAGTGCGTGTCGTTGGGCATACGTAAGATTGTTTGCGTCCTTGACGGCACAATTCCGCGAGACCGGCACGGAGACCATTGTCTGTCCTGTCGGCTTAATTGGACGTTTCGCAAAGTAAATTTCCCGGCCTGGCGGCAGATAATGCTAATTAGCCGAAGTCTGGCTTAATTCCGCGGGTCTGAAACTGTGGCCGCGACTCTCCCTCGCCCCTCACCGCCTACGCTCTCTCGGCAATTTACTCGGGGAACTTTGAGGAAATCTTTCACCGCATTGCTGATATCGTCAGACGCGATCGATGTTCCGGCCGCAAGATAAATAACACGGCGTTTCGCATTGTTATCGCGCCCCACCTTCGCTTACGTAACGTATCTGTGTACGGACGCGAAATTATCTCGTTTGATACGCGGTTAATCTGTTCGATTACATCTTGTCGTGGTATTCGTTCTGATTCCCGCGATACAGTCAACTCCCTGTCAGTCTCGCAATCGACATCCACGAGTTCGTCATTGAAACAAAGTACGTTGATAATTAATCAACCCCCGCGATCACATATTTTTGGAAGACGCAGTATTATCCGAGTCTATCAAACTCGAGTATCTTTTAGCTTTATTGAGAATTAATATTTTCGGACACATTTTTTTCCAGAGATACGGGGAAACTCCTTAGCTGTAAGATAACAAAATTAAAATCTATAAACAGATTCACGCTGTTTTGAAATTTTTCTGAATTCTTTTGCGAAAATTGACGATAGATACTCGAAGAGTCGAAGCAACACGAGACGAAAAGCATATCGACATCACGTTCATCCCCAAAGATCCATGGCGTTTTTCGCGTCTTATCGCCTATATAGTACAATAATCTCACGATATTTCGCTCTCTCCGACTTTCCGGCGGGAACGCCGCGAATAATTCTCGCGGCGGGTCAAATGGTCGACTCGCGCATGCTCCATCGCGTGCACGAAACGCGATTCCTCACGAGGGGAACAAAAGAGCCCGTCCACCTTCCTTCACACGCCGCCACCCTCAACCGGCTCGACAGAAGCTCTCCGACAACCGGCGGGGGTCGCAACACTTTATTCTTCAGCCGGCTATCTTGATTCGTCTGCTCACGAATCCCCGCGATCGAATCGACCAACCCCCCAGCCTCTTCTCGCCCTCCCCCCTCTCTTTTCCACTTGCCACTCCGCAAAGCTACGGGATCCTCGCGCGATACGAGATACCCTTGTCAGACTGGCTGGCCTCTCCCGTCACCCCCGTTACCCTCGGCTAGAGTCTGACCCCTGCCAGAGCGGCTGCCATTCCTCCCTCCCTCCCTCCCTCCCTCCTTTCCCCTCCGCGTCGCCGACCGTTGCGTCTCGGGAGGATTTCACGATACCTGCTCGACATGGGCCATCGATTCGAAAGTGTCTTCGAATCCTGAAATCGGACTGCGCGAGGCGCGAAGGGGACTCGGGCGAGCTTGAGACAGGACTCAGGGAATCGCACTAAATCCAATTATCCCGAGACTCCTGGAGGTGATGTATACGAGACGTTTCGCGAAGGATAGGAGTAGAGAAAGAACGAAAGAGAGAGAAGAACGGCGGGGAGAAAGCGAGAAAAAAGGAGAGGAAAAGTCGAGCCGTACCGATTCCTGTCGGAATTACGGGCTTTGCGGTGTTTCGAGCCGCGATAGTTTGCCGGGGGCGAGAGAAGCGCGGGAGAAACTGCGGGGAAAGAGGAAAGGAGGTAGAGGGTTTGTCGCGACCCTCGATGTCTCGCGGCACAACCGTGTCGTTGATGAGGAGACGTCTTTCACCGGGGATTTCAGGAATGCGCCGCGAGGACGGGAATATCGTCAGCCGCGCGCAAGAGCATCGGAACTTGCCGCAAAACGGCATGACGAGACGCGATTATGAATTCAACGCTATCGAACGCGCGATGGAGAGCGCATAGGTACGCGTCAAGTTGAGCGCGACGTTGGCACTTATTATGGCGCTCTTAAGGCTCGTATAATTGAGGAGTCGTCGTTCTCAGCGCGATATCGATCCCCGCTTGACGCTCGGAAAATGACGGATTCCGTAGCTTGACTCCGCCACGTTATTATTAACACATCATAATTAATACGACTCGCTTTTTCTTGGCGCGTCGTGCGAATTTCTCACAAGCCACGAGCCGCGCGGAACTGCGCTCGTGCAATACAATGCAACGATCTGAACATTGCATTATAATAATAGCCGACCACGGTGGAAACTATGGAAAAAATATTACAACCGGGTTACATTTGAAAAGTAATCGTTACATAAAGTGAAGTGGAGATGAGATGGAAATGTAAAATCGTTTAAACGAAAGGCGTGTTTTTGAATTTCGCTCGTTCAGCGCACTGAATAAAAAATCAGCGCGCGGAAAATAATATTCACGCTATAATTCCGCGTCCGCGCGCGCGCGTGCACGGCTATTAAGCACGAGTGAAAAAATATTAACCCGGTAATTTCTAAGATTAATTAAGCGCGCCAAAGTCTTCTTATTTTCGTGCGAATGTTGGTTTCGAGTACTTTGCAGTAGCTTGAAAAAATTTTACTGAACAAATTTTATAAACAATGCGTATTTAACGTCAACGTACCATGAAGAAAAGAGGGAGAGGGAGAGAGCAGGTTTCGAGAGCGAAGGCAAGGAGCACGAACTTCCCCGTGAAACGAGGTTGCGAGTGTACTCATTTTTTAACGGTTCGCCTTCTATCTTGTTTTCAACGGTCCCGACACGAGCTTTTAGCGGGAGTTAAATGTAAATTTTGCTTTGACGCATTCTCTGCCCCGTCTTGAAATTGATTAAAGTTCATTTCGCTTTACACCGGCCATTCCTGGCTGCGTGCAGCCGCGCTCATGAGCGAAATAAGAGCCGGCCCATCCTCAATTTGCTCCAACGGGAGCAATCTCGAACTCGGATTAAACGGCGGGAGCTGGACGCGTTTGAGTGATCGACCAACGCGCTAATTTTCTCTTTAATAACCCCTTTCGTAATTGCTATTCTTTTAGCAACCTCCGACACACTAGTCTCTCTTTACCTCGGCTTTTTGTGACTGCGCGACTGCCTCTTTTTGTAATCTAATAATATCCCGCCTGGATGGCGCTAACACGGCCGCCGTTCTTCTCGCCCGAAGCGCGACAAGCAAAATTTTGCGAGACGGTGAAACGCGCTACCGATAATCGAGTTGCCGTCGACCTTAACCTTCGGTAAACGACGCCACGGCACGGAACGGCTCAGCCGCTGTTGCTCGATATGGCTGCTACACAGAGCCTTACTTAACAATCTCGCGCTGCAAGATCGCAGACGTCGATCATCGTTAGGGCGATAAGGCGCTTTCACTTAACTTGATCCCCGGAGTAACGGGTATTAAGGCGAACTAGTTCGTTAGGGATGGAGCGCATGCCATATTGGAGAAGACACAATTCGCCAGTCGGGGATGCAACCCGCGATCCCGAGCACCAAAGGTGCCGAGGATAACCCAGAACACTTCCGTTCGTTTCCCTCCGCTTCGCTCTTTCCGTTCGATCGCGCTTTGATTCAACCACGCGCGCGCTTCGTATTAGACCGCACAGTAATTAGTTGCAACCAACTAATTTGAATGTTTTCAGAAGAGTTAAGGAACTCACAAATCTCTATTTAACTCATCGGACTTTTACGATTAATTATTGGTTACTCCCGCCGGCTCGGCCTGGAGAAAATTTCAGATTAGTTCCCGGAGTTGCAGTTCCGCCAGTGCTTCCTTATCACCGGCTGGATCGCCGATACTGTCCGGTGGTTTTTAATAATCGATCCGTCTAATTTCTGTCTCGATCGATTCCGACTCGGAGACACATCGCGATACACGGCGATGAGCAATTGGCGATTCCGCTCGCTCGTGAATCGCGTCCCGCTTCCATGGTTCTAACAATGACGCTCGCAACCCAAGCAAAGTTTGCGACGGTCCCTCTGCGACTTTGCGAGACGCTATTTTTCACCATTGGGACGGTGGCTTCGCGACGCGATGTGACGGCAACAGCGGCCGCAAAGTTAACTCTTTCTCCTTCCCTCACGGGCGAGAGAAGCCGCGCCGGGTTCGGCCAGCGTGACGAACGAACGCGCAACGTGGCGCCGTGTGAGCACGAAAATTAGCTGGTAGTTAGGCGAAATCGTAAAACTTCCCGCGCGCTCCCGGAGAAAGCGGGGCGTACTTCCCGGCCGGTGATAGACACGCGAGCGAGGGCACCGAAGCCGCAATAGTCGTGACCCGGGTGTGTCCGATGAGCAGGAGGACGCGGGAATAACCCGGACGAGCGTTCGGTCCTCGTGAGTGCACTTTAGTTCTCCTCAGGACTATATCCTTCGTCCTCTCTTTCTCTTTCGTTCACTCTCTTCTCGCCAACCTGGCCGCGCTTCTTCGCTCTTCAACGCCCTTATCTGCTCTCACCGTAACTCGGAAAGTTTTCCTCGGTCGCAAGTTCGCCGCGCGGCACCGCGCCACCCCGTCCCACCCCTGCATAGCCGATTCGTGTGTATCTTGCCGCGAATGCGAGGGAGCTCGACTTATCCCTGGGTAAACTCTCGGATCGGTTCGCGGGTGCTCGCGGGGGCTAACTTCGCGTATGACGATTATGCGTGCGATCTTCGAGACCCGCGAGTGCGCGTTTGTCGCGGCGCAGATAGAAGCCACCTCTGCGTCTTCTCGTGCAGCGCGTACTATCGCGGCTCACGTTTCGCTCCGAGCTATCCTGCACGATGAGCGCGTGTGTGTGTGCACACGTGTAATCCATATATATGCAATCTAACGACGTGACCCAGAAATAAGCCGGTAACCCGAGCCACGGAGTCTCGACGTAAAGGCAGTGACAACCGATCCGCGGGCGATCCGAAACTCCCGGTCGCTCCCTCTTGAGCCGTCATCTTCGTCGTTGTTGTCCGCTCGTGTTTAAGCTCCAGCCAAGACTGGAGTGCCTCGCGTCGATAAAAGCACAGCAAACACCGGCCGGTTTCGATGACCGACAATGAAATAGCAGCGGGTGGCAGCGCCGGACAACGACCACGGCGAAACGTTCCACGCGCCCCCGGTCGCGTCGTCCATTCCGTCGCTCTCGAGGAGCACGGCTGTCGTCCAGTTCCAACAGTCGGCAGCCGGAATACACGTCAACGTTAGTCGTTCCCGGGACGACGTTCCTGCGGAAGCGATCCCGTTGGAAACGGCCGCCGGCTACAATGGGGATTCACCTCGCGAGTGGATTTCCAGCCGGTGCGGCACAATAGAGAACTCTCCCGGCGTCCCCGCGCCCCATGACCTCTTCTCCCGCGTCCGTCCCGCAAGTAGAAATCGTTTTGCACTCTTGCCGCCGATTTGGCCTCTACGCCAACTTATTGCTTCCGGTCAGCGGCGCCTCGGACACGCTGACATCCGCGACTCGCTCTTCCGCCTTGCAAATAACGCCATCGGCTGACAGCCGCGCGAGAGTTCCTGCCCCTTTTCTCGGGTATCCCGGCATGAAGGCTCCAGTGAATCGCGAAACACCCCCGCAAATTGCTTCCTCGAAGTATGGCACACGCTGTTTCGTTATTTATTAACCCTTTGGTGGACATTTTTCACCCTACTTGAGTGCTCGGTCTACCGCCGTAGACGTTTATTTTGCCAAAATGTATATCCTTCTCTAAAAGGCATACAATGCAAACGATGGACTATACGAGACACGATGTATGTTCGACTGCACGGAAAGAATTCCATAATGAAAGCCATAGAATTTTATAATCGAGGAATAAATCACACATTTTGCGGTAATTGACCATCTCTTCATCTTTTATATGCTATCTATGCTGTATATGCTATTAAAAAATTTATTTTGTTTCCAAAGAAAATTGCTACACAAGAAAACGTTTGGTTGTAACAGCATTAAGCTTTCTTTCTGCAAACCAACGAGTTTTGGCTAAGAGACACGGAATTTCTGTCTCCTATGACCCAAATATGGTCTTAAGAACCAGAAATTCCGTTTCCTTCAACCAAAACATGTCGGTTTGTTCACGACAACCCATACTTCCCAACTTTCTGTCAATACATCCAAACCTTCTTTTCCGTGTATTTCCTTAGCAAGATGGACTTTCCGACGTTCCATTTCTGCTCTACTCGATGGACATAGAAAATTAAAAAGAATTTATATGAAAGAAAATTTGTAATATTCTCTCCGTGTGATATACAGCCTTCAAGTGATAACAGCGAACTAACGAAGGCTTAATTTTGCAGTGTCTCGCGAGAATCTATGTATCGATAAGTATAACGCGTAAAGTTTCTCGATGCAACAAAGCGGATTCTAAGATTCCCCAGGCGGGATCTAATCGGTGATCGGAGCTATGATCGGAATATACGACGATATATAGCCGGGTGGGAGGGGGAGGGGGCTAAATGTTGCGGGATCGCTGAAGCGCATCGGCGAAAATAAAGCAAACACGAATTGGCTATTGTATCGCGATCTGACGAGCGGTGAAAGCTAACGGGATCGTTTCTTCGCGATCGCGTTCCCCACGCCGAAAAGCCGATCGTATACGCGCGCACGCGATAATGGAAAAATAATCAATCGCAACCGTTCTCTTTTCGACTCTCTTTCTCTTTCTCTATCGTTCCGCTCGTTGAATTCGCATCGCGTCCGCTCGAGATTCTTGCGCGCGTTTAAAAAGCACGCGTCTAATCCAATCTGAGCGGGGCGCGTGAGCGAGATGGTAAGCAAACTAAATAAAGCCGGGCCGACCGGTAATTGGAAAATATTGGCGCGCCGCGTTAGCCCGCTCGCGCTGCGCGCGGGAGAAACGCCGGAAATCAGCCGGCGAAAAACCAGCCGGATCCGACACATATTTTTTCATTACGCGGTGGCGCGGCACGGCGCGCGCGTTTTCCCACCTTTCTTCGCGGTATTCTCTCTCTCTCTCTCTCTCTTTCTCTTTCTCTTTCTCTCTTTGTGGAATCGCATTACGACGTGTTTGCCTCAGTCCTCTTTCACGCGGGCGGAAAGAGAAAGAAAAGCGGCTATTGATCGCCCGGCGGCCACATACCAAATCTGAGAGCCAGCCATACCGAAATCCGCTAGCCGCACCGCCGTATTATCGACACAAAAGGGAGGAAACAAATATTATATTTCGATCGCGGTGTGTGCGTGCGCGCGGGCGCGCGTGATGGACTAAACAATTTTCTCTCGCAACAATACGACCGTTTAATCAACTGGCAAATAAATCGCGCACATCACCCGAAGATTGGCAAGGGTAAAAAGAACGAGAGAGGGAGAGAAAAGGAAAAGTGCCTGAAGAAAATTGAAGAGACGTTGAAATTCAGCATCCCGACACGCGTAATTCTCCTCGAGCATAACGTTACGAACAACACGCGATAGAGAGCGAGAGAGAGCGAGAGAAAGAGAGGAAGAGAGATACGCTCTTTTCCCAATAAGCGACAACACGAGAGACGATAGTCTCGCTCTGGCAGTTTCAGCGACGCGAGCTTCTTTCGAGAAATTGCCGGCGGACAGCGAACCACGTTGCTCATAAGTCCTCGTTAAACTCTCGCTGGATATCGCTTTTTCCCACCTCCTTTCGTTCCTTTTTGCCCGACTCCGCGGAACGACATCGCCAATTTTCCCTCGCCTTTTCGACGCTTCGAAAGGAGGGTACACCGCGCGCACAGACAAGAAAACTTTTCGGCTAATGAGAAACGGACCGCTCTGTCTGCGGGAAATTAACCGCTGAAGACGCGAATTTTCATCGTGTAAATTCGCGCGGGAGATTAAGAGGATCAGCTCTTAATTGCAGCCGGATGAGGGACGGCCGGAAATAATTTACGCGTTATCGCGTCAACTCTTGCGTAGGCGCGAGCGCAACAATCCCTTTCGGATAAATATCCACGCGCACGTCCAACGGCGAGGAAAGCGAGCGATTTTGCGTAACGCGCGCGCGGGCAAGTTCATATTTTCTCTCTCGCCACCTCGGTATCAATTATTCTTTCCAATATTCATGAAAGAGATACCGTTTCGCTCAACAGAATCCTGAAATATTGCTCTTGAAATTCCTTCTCGAATCGTGCGCCTCGCATAGGACCTTGAGGAACGGGAGGAGCGCGACGCGATTATAAGATTCCCGCCGAGAGTAATGAGGCCTGCATGTAATGGGATACGTCGAGGCAAGCCCGGCGGGGAGGGAGGGAGGGGGGGAGAGAGAGAGAGAGAGAGAGAGAGAGAGAGAGA
>NW_022639508.1:214692-241892 GCF_010583005.1 Odontomachus brunneus | reverse complement strand
GAGAGAGAGAGAGAGAGAGAGAGACAGCAGGATAAATCAAACACCGGAAACACAGGAATAACCCTGGCTGTTTGAAAATGCGATAATTAAGCAAAGTCCTCGCGAGAGCGAATTTCGTAGTCGCTGAAGGAGCAGCTTATTAAACCGAACGTTTCGTCATTTGCATATTTAAATTTCCATTTCCGCGGCAGCTCCGGCCGGGCTACGGGCCGCGCTGCGGGGCGACCGCGGAAAGCGACTCTTTATCTCATCTCGTAGCTCTTATCGCCACAGGAGACAGCATCGATCTTTTCGCTCGTCACGACCACGACGCGTTCCCGAACGTCTCTGTTTACCCCTCGAATCTATGCGAGTCAATCTCGGGTTTGCTGAGTGGCGCGGGGAAAACTACGATCTTTTCTCACAGAAAAGAAGATCAACTTGGAACTGACATACTTAAATTAACGATCATTGTCTTATATGCAAGAGACGATTACATGGTTTCGTTCAAAGAATTTTCGAGTCTGGAATTTTAACAATGTTGCGATTTTACTTGAATGCCATAATGTCTCGTAAGAAATACAATATGATTACGACAGTAATCCTTGACGACAGTATGATATCTTCTTTCGACATTAAGAAACGTTCTATTCTCGACCTAATATTTTGCGAAAGTCATTTTTCAATAATAAGAATATATTTTTCTCTCCGTTGAATCATATAAAACGCACCGACGCGAGTAATTTATCCTCGTTGAACGCTACATTATTTCATTTTGAGATTCACATGCGATGATAAAGATATTTTTGAAACATTTTATCCTCTTTTATCCTGCGTTTATGTCGAAAATTACATTTCGTAAAAAATGCTGCCGCGGATGTAAATTTATCGTTCCGCCAACGATCAGATCGCCAACTGTATTCCGCGAGTGCTTTGTCAAAATAGATAGGCGGCTAATTTCTCGTTACTACACGTCGAAAAGTTCGATCGATTTATAGGCACTGGCGATTACTTTATCGACTCCCCGCGTAATCTCGATAATCCTAGTTACGCGATGGGACGACACGCGCGATCGGTATTTTTCGTTACGATAGTTCCCGGCTATTGACGGGAACAGTGAAATTAATTAAACGACTCGTTACGGGAGACGGTACGCCCCGTTAACCGGCGAGCCGTGGCCGCGCGTTGAAGGTCGCTTAATTGAATATTCAAAAAACAATATGTACCGTGGCGGAGATAACGACCACTTTAAATGATTGGTCCGCACCGCTGTATAACTACAGTCGCGCCCTCGAGTGTTTAAATTATTAATTAATAACCGTCGACGCGTTGTTACCTTTGTTAACTAACGCGATTGTAATCGCTAATTATTTCAACTCAACGACCGCCAATTTAATAAAACCCCGAGTTAGCGGCTCGCTTGAGCTCCGCCCGGGTTGTCGCAGAGGATCGCCGTGATCCTGACGCGCGACGACGGTCGTGCAGAACGCGTGTCTGCGACAGTCGGGACCACACACCCACATAAGAGACGTTTACGTCTGGTCTCGCGGAAAAAGGGTTTTGCCCATGGCGATCAGCGCGCGTTGAAAAGAAAATATTTGACAAGAAAATTTGCGCCGAGTGTGTGTGCGCAAAGACACGCGGAAATCAGAGCCACGCGTTCCGCCGCGCTCTGCCGCGCATCAACGAGCGAGTCAACTACCGGGGTACATCGAATTATCCTTTATTGCCCGTTAATTGCGTACACGTTTATTTCATCCTTTTCCTTTTGATCAATTTTATCGGGCCAAAGTAAAACGCGTGCGTGTTTTATCGCGTTTGACGAAGCGGCAAAGCGCTCTCTCTCTCTTTCTCTCTCTCTCTCTCTCTCTCTCTCGCGTACGCGCACGGATATAATGAATGCGACGTGTGTGTTTAAAAACATGATAATTCGTCGCTGCGCGATCGATTTATTTTATTAAAAGATTCCATCCTGGCGTAATTGTTCTATTCGTATTATATGTACATTAGCGCAGGCGCGCGCCGATTTCTCGCCGATTAACAGCGCCCGTCTCGTGCCTCTAAATCAGAGACACCTGTTCGCGAGAACAAGCGGACGAGGGGGCACACGACTCTGCGGCACACCTGTGCCGCTGTCGGTGTGCACGGCACCTTTAGCCGAGCCGTTAGTTACGGACGCGACGCGTCAGTAACAACAGGCACACCCGCGAAGTTTGCCCACCTGTCCTGATAATGTCGGTTAATATCATGTAAATTGTAATTAATATTCATGGGGTTAATTCGCCACCGCGGTCGGCCCGACGCCGACGCCGCCGTTGCCGTTACCGCCGCCGCCGCCGCCGCCGCCGCCGCCGTCGGGGACGAAGTTTTAGCGAAAATTTACGGTCACCACGAAACATACTTCGGACGTACCGCAGCTACCTGCGTGCATTGCTGGTACCAGTGGAACAGAACGCGATTCTATCCCACGCGCGCTTCGTTCTGGTTTCGCTCTGATAAATCACGCGGCGGTGGATCGTGACGGTATTATCGATTAATTGTTTCGAGTAATTTGCATAATTAAGCGCTCGAGCGGCGTTAAACCGTACCTCTCGCGGAGTATGATGGAGACGTTCGGAAAAATTGCTGCGAAAATATTGCGCGCGCACATAGAACGTGCGCGTTATTTAAATATTCCGACGAGATGCGCGAGATAGTACGATAATGGCTGGTAATGGATGGTAGGCGTTTCTCGATATTACGAGATACGGTGATCGCATTTGAATTCCGCGAAACCCCCGAGAAACAGAAATACCGAGTGTAGATGGAAGGAAAGAGGAGAAGAGGGGGAGAGGAGGGAGAGAGAGAGAGAGAGAAGGTGCTCGATGAAATATAATTAAAACGTCCCCCGGGAGAGCGCGGAGGACCTCAGAATTCCAGTTATGACGTAAGAACACGAACGGGGGCGGCGGCATTGTATTAATTTCCGAACGGGAACGCGTTTTCCGATGATTAAATTTCCGAACTAGCTACGTCGCTCGCTCTTTTCGCCGTAGACTGTTACGGTCCACCCCGGCGCAACAAATTAGGCACAGCGCAATTAATTAAACAACGCGTAACACGTACCATAGTGCTTCGCAGCGGTGCGGGCGAACGAACGAACGAACAGGCGAGCGAGCGAACGCCGCGGACGCTCCCCGTGAAATTGCATTTGCGACCTAGACGGAAAATAATTTGCAACGTTAACAAGAATTCGGAATAGCGAGTCATTAGCATAGCTCGGGCGGCGCATATATAGCCCGCGTGTGTATACATGTATACATTAGCGAGGTGGTTCTTCTTCGTTCGAGGAAAATGTTTACATATAATAGCGGCGCGTTTAACTTGAGTGCTGTAATTAAAATAATGGCGCGATGCAAATTACATGAGGCATTGCGTCATAATATTACTCTAGAAACGCTCCTCGCGCGCCCAACGCGCCGTTGCATATTTTACTCAAGACGAGAGGGTGTGTGTGTGTGTGTATGTATGTGTGTTTGTGTGTGTGTTTGTGTGTGTGTGTGTGTATGTGTGAGAGAGAAAGAGAAAGAGCACTTGAGCTTTGGCTGAACCTGTACGCTCTACACAAAAGCCGATTTTAATACCCCTCGTAATTCGTGTGCGTTGCATCGAATAGATTGAACTTTGGTTTGGTCGACGAGAAAGAAAGAGATAGCAAAAGGAGGAGAGCGGAAGGAAAAGAGCGGAAGATGCAAAAATATAGAAAAATAATTTCCGATTGTGCGCGGTGTGTGATATCGACGTTTAATAGAAATTCTATTAATAGGTATGTTTTCGATACCGGTCGCGCAATCCCGTGCAAATAAATCGGGAAGAAGAGGAAGTCAGTTCCGCTTGGATGACAAATGAAGTTAGATATACGTCTGTGCATTAAAAACACACCTATGTCCTACTTTAACAAACTCAGTTTAACTCAGGCGCAATTCTTTTGAAATGATAAAAGAAAGATGTTTGATTCCTCGGAAATCTAATACATATATCTGATTTTATCGGCTAATTAGTTTGGTTCGTATTAATTTATATTTTCACTAATTAATATTAGAAGTATATGAGACCGCGGCGTAAATAATTCGAACAATCGAATCATTCCACGTGTGGGAAGCATTCGAAAAATCGATGTCGAGTCGAAATTTAGATGACACATTATTTCTGCAAATATATGATCAGATTCTTGACGTATCAATAGAAAATTATGAGATACGATAGTATTCGAACTATTGTCTTACATTGACGCCGGAAATTATCATTTATTGTTGTTATCTTTTCATATAGAGGTGTGAAAAAAATACTTATTCGAAAATTACGTTACAATATTCTATTCGCGTTTAATGTTTATTCTCAATTGCAATAAGCAATAAGTTATAAGTGTATCAGTTATGTGATTTAACTGCAGGCGGAATCATGTGATAAGCACATTGAACATTTAATGTAAGCAAACAAGAAAATTTATGCTAAATCAACACAACAAATATTTTAAAAATTTCCTTGTTTTTTTTTTCTTTTGACGTTGGAAATTAGGATTTAAATATTCTAAAAAGCTGGAAAGAAAAGAGTTGCACGAGTAAATACAGCGATTGTGTAAACATGTAAACAGGAATTTAAATTTTAATTCAAATCACAAAACAACAAGGTTGTAAAGACAGAATATTATTAGCGACGCAATCTCTATTTGGTTAATTTGGACCGGCGTTTGTAATTGTAAATTATATACTGTTTATTCAGCTAGATTAATGCTTTTTGTTAATTAAAATAAATGTAAGTTTACAGAAGAATAATGAAAAATTCATGAAATTATTTATCCAATGGACAACGATAGACTATGAAAAAAAAATACTCCGATCTTAGAATAAATTCTAAATTTCGACTCGGATATTTTATTATTCCCGGCGGGTTTGTTGAACGTTTCCTAAAATAGGAAACCGTGTGATAAATAATACGACATACTTGGAAATATATCGCTGCCCACGTCCTGGTGTCCTACATTCTGCATCCTCCGTTCTGGTTTCGCGACTTCTCTTGACTGTTCTACGGCACAGGACACTCAATGTTCACGGCACTGACACTCACGATTCGATCGCAGTAGCGCGGGTTAAATAACGCGATGCCGACAATTAGATACTTCAACGATATATTTTAATCACGCGAGAAAAGAGTCGAGGGAAGTCACTGATACACTTGCTCCACGGCGCGGTATGTACGTCGCTCGTCGGCTCGAGACATAATGACGCGATCACAAAACAAGACAGTCGCGCGCGGGTACCAAAACAATGGGTACCTTCAAGGTGGGGCAAACAGATCGCGTGCCAGTCGTATATACAGGGTGTCCCGCGTAAGATGGACCAAAAGAAAAATATAAGTAGAACACATAAAAGTGAAAATTGTATATGTCATTTTTCAAACAACCACGTAAAATTTCGAGATATTAATTAAAATAGTTGAACAAATTAGAACGCGCGACGCGACAAGCGGGACATACGGCTCGCAGCGGTCGACGAAGAAAATGGAAGAACGCACACGTACACGGACGCACACACGGAACTACTCATTTCAGTATGCCAAACGGCCCACCTCTCTGGCCTATAAGATAGGCCCGCGAGCAATCATCCATTTTCTTCGCCGGCCGCGGCGAGCCGTATGTCCCGTCTGCCGTGTCGCCGCGCTCTGATATGCTCAACTATTTTAATTAATATCTCGAAATTTTACGTGGTTGTTTGAAAAATGGTCCATATAATTTTTGTTCACTTTTATGTGTTCTACTTATATTTTTCTTTTGGTCCGTCTTACGCGGGACACCCTGTATGTGGTGACCAAAAACTCAGCGTATATATATGGTGACCAAAGTATATATATGGTGACCAAAAGCGAAATATATATATGGTGACCAAAAACTCATGATAACGTTTGTAAAGTATGTCGAATCATCAAATTATTAATTATGAATTAATTAAGACAGTCATACACGCGATGCGTATAGAAAGCGTCGCTCATAGCATTTGACAATGGTTGTCAGTTAACAAGCAGTAATTAGATAACGCCGCGTTCTCGATCGGATTATATTTTTCTGTGGCATTATTGAATATCTGGCCGTGATAACGAGCAGAGACTGATTCCAGAACAGAATGTAGAACGCAGCCGATAATCTACAGTTCCTTCTTTTTCATTCGTTTTGAACTTTCAAATCCTGTTGAAATCTCCAACGTTAATAAAAAATATAATAAAAAAACTGTGGAAGAAAAAATTTGTTTTTTCTTCCTTTACCTACTTACATATTAATCTTTATCAGATTATTTAATATCTGCTACTGCAGTGAAGTAAATTGCATGATTAATAAATTGTATGCTAAAATTGGGTATGAAGATTAAATGCAGGTGGACTATTAAGATGATGAAATATTAAATAATTTTTATCCTTTTTAAAGATTCAACATAATAGCGGTAAATAAATATTTCTAACATCCTTGAAACTAGGGTTAAAATATTAAGGCATTGAGAAAAATGTTTACTATTTGTAACTATAATCACACAGAGAAAAACTACTATAAATTAAGATAAAAATCATTTTTTATATTAAATTCCATTATAATGTTAGTAATAATAACCTAATATGCATGTCACTACTGCCACTTTACTAAAAAAACAAAAATAGTTGGGGCTAAAAGTAATTCTATAATTTTAATTAGATTTCTTTTCTCTCTCTCGGTGCATTATGCCGGATTACGTACAAGAGCCTGCATAGTGTTACCTCGAGATTCTCCCCTGAGAATCTCGAGGTCCCTCAAGTTCGACGAAATCTGCAGGGCAGCGAAATTAAAAAAATTGACTCGGGGAATTTGGGTCATCCTCGTCGTTACGGCTCTCGTCTAATAAAGCTTAGGAAATACCTCGCGAGAAAGCGGTTGATAAATTACGAGCGCGAGAAACACACGAGTCTGGCGATTAGGAGAGCGATACAACGATACCGCGCATATGCCGCGGCGGCTGCTGTTTCGTGATCGCATTCCGCGGAGAGCCCGTGCCGCAGGTTGCGGTACCGCATGTTGGATTTTTCGTTGGTACATGGCGCTCACAAAGGGGAGCGTCGACTCAAAACTATCCATAACATGGTTACCGTTTCTCATACAATTCGTTTCTGCATGCATCGGCCAGGCTCCGCAGGGACGACGACGATGGCCGACGATGGCCGTTCTCGCGAGAGCAGCAGAGAGCATGAGAGAGAGAGAGAGAGTGAGGGGGGAGGGGAGAGAGAACATGAGAGAAGAAGGAGCGTGTAGGATCGAGCCGGGAGAGATAGCCGGCTCGCATCGCGTCGCGACCTCCGCGACCCGCCGGTGTTTTATCAACGACCGCATTATGATGCCGGCATTCGCAGTAAAAGAAAATGGCGTGGGACATTTACGGCTACGATTCTCCGACGCATTACCGCGCCGGCCTATCTGCCACGATCGGCGAAACGCTCCTCACCCGCCGTTACTCTCCGTGTCCCCTTGTCCCCCCGGGGGATACAGCGTATCCTCCTTACGGACGGATATAACGCGGGACTCGGAGATGTTTCGTTACGTTTGAACGCGCCTGAGGTTTTTTACGTTCACTTTGCGTATATCTCTGTTACCTCCCTCTCGTTTCGTCCCGCGAGTCCCCGGCGAATACGTCGTACTGATGAAGGGGGATTGCATCTACGAGTGTAATAAAGCACACGGAGAGACGCCGCGCGGGAACGCGTGTCTTTTACGTGACAGTTTGCGGCGGTACGCGTCCACCAACTCGCGATAAAATGTTCCTTGGAACGACACTTTTCTTCTCCGGGGCAGGAACGACGACGACGACGAGAGATTAAATGGCTAACGAATGGTGAAATCTGACGAGCAGTAGCGCGCTTAAATTACAACTAGGTGAATGAAGCTGGACTCACCACTGGTCGCGTGGGTCGGGCAAGGACCTGTGCACGGAGATGAGGTCGCTGACGTACTGATTGAACGCGTTGTTGAGCCAGCCCTCGTCCACCATCTTCTTGGTCTGTGCGGACATGTTGGTCGGCAGTATCACGGGTCTGCCCATTTCGCCCGGCCCGGCATCCAGGTCCCGCGGTGCGGCCAGCACTCCACCACCTGGACCGTCAAGAAATTGCGGCTGAGCGACGAGGGTGTCGGCGAATCGGTCAGTTAGTTGATCGGCAAAGTATCACGAGTCCTGTTTGTTCGTTCAACTTAGTTCGCCGTAATTAGTTTGTTTTGCCGCACTGATCAAACTAGGTGAACTCGAAGCTGACGTAGAAACGCGAATAGCCGTCTCCAGTTGTTAATATTATTTTTAATTTGATCGTTTTAAAACTTTTCATATATTAGGTTGCTGCAAAATGTTTGTTTTGTTTGCCAAACAAAATAAGAAATGAAATTATTCAGTTTCAGAGGACTAATAATTTTTAGAAATAAAATGAGTATCGACTTGATATTTTTTTAGACATTTAGTGGAGATTTTATATTTTCCTTTAAATATCTAAACCTCTCCTAAGAGAATTTAATAGAAAAATGACGAATTTTTCCTACCAACCTAATATATACTTTAATTACGATAATTATTTTAACCCGACTATTGAGACTGAGATATATTGTAAAATTGTTTACTTATTTAATAGCTCCCATGTACACACAGAAAAATATCATTCTACTGCTAACAAAAGTAATTGCTCAGTTTACTTTTTTTTCTTTTGATTATACTCAACAAAGGATGCTTTCTTAACAATAATCTTAAAATATACTTATCACAAATTTTAGAAAAACTTATTATCATGTATTCAAAAGAGAGAAATTCTTTTTACAAGTATATTATCATCGTATATTAATATCGGAGGAAAAGTTCGACTCTATGGAGTGGGGAAACCGAATTTTTAATTTAATACTCTTGAGTTTGAAATGCCTACCAAGAATCAAAATGTTTTTGGAACAAACTTTATACTTATTTGATAAATCTATGCATATTTGTGATATCCAAGCATATAAACTTATGAAATACTTGAAACAAGTTACTCGAACGCGATATGCATTTTTCTGTGTGGGCATCTAGTCTTGGAGAAAACTCTCCTACACTTCTCGTGCAGCGACAAAGTTGAAAGTCGACAGACAACTCGGCGACACAACTTGCGGCATCGTTCGTACATTACCGTATGCGATTCTGTTCCGCGTCTTAACCTCGGTTTCGTTTCCCGCTGTTGCCCCGCACGGTATGGCCGGAGGAGCCCACGGCCCTCACTTAACGTCCACGCGACGAGGAACGAGTCGACTGCGACGCGGCGGAAAAAGGGTATCGGGAATTGAATTTTCAGCACATCCACATTTGCCAGGCATACCGTACACCAGAGTATACCTTCTAAGAGCTTTCTCGCATAAACTCCGGTTTTATTTGCCGGCGCCATATTGGCGCAGCATAGCTGCTAAAGCCAACGAGGTAAGTACGCCGTGCGATATGGCTGGCTGGCTGGCTGGTGCGCCCGCCCGCCCGCCTGTCCTGAAAATAATTTTATCCCGCTCGACAAAGTTGGGCCCCGGTGTGTACGATGCGGCAATAAAGAGGACGACAAATTGCTTTAGTGCCGCGACCCCGGCCCGCCACGAAGTTCGGCGGTGAAACTCGTGTCGTGCATCACGCGCCGCGCCCTGGACTACACACGGTGCGCTTTTCTTGGGGAGAGATCGCCGCGCGCACGAGAGACGAGAGATGAGTTTCTCGTTCGTTTCTCAACGTCAAGAGTCTGCGTGATGTTCGCGCGTAACTCGAGCGCGAGCGTGGAGCCGTTTAAATTCATTAGCACGTCATTTCTCGCGGGCGGGCGCGCGTCGAGAGATGCTCCAACGCGCGACTATGACTTCGCGAGAGGCGAAACGACGACGATGAACCGACGACGGCGCGGCTGCTGCTCCTCTAAGTTCATCATTTGAGGATTCTCGCTTACAGACAAGCAACCAGCTAATATATCGCGTCGCTCGCTTGGTGCGAAACACCGACAATATCTCCGGGATGATCCATGTACTATGAAAGCCCTATTCTCGTACTTTGCGTCTGGCAATAAGAGGATGCGCATACGGTGGATGAACTACCAACGAGTCCTTATTGCACTCGTGGCAGCGATGCCTCAGGTGAACTCTCGTCTTTCAGAATCCTGCTTTACTGAATGCACGATCCCATCTCGTGGTGCGTTCTTCCTTGGCGGCGGGCCGCTTTTATTTTCCGTTATTCGCGCTTTGCGACCGACACACGTAAGCGAAAAGTATAAACAGTTCGAGATATCGCGCGAAAAATGGAAAAGTCAATTCGCCACGGAATAAATCGCTCTCCTTGGACGGGCACGATTGTCAGACGATCCGATGCCTCGGAAGATCAATTAAGAAACTTCTATCAGTGCGAATTAGGCGAAAAACGCCTTGGAAATGCGCGTTAAGCCACAGGTGGCTCGAAGTAACCCGACATTCTCGGTATGATTCATGCGCGGACCGTACACATTCCAGAAGGGACATCTATCAGCTTATTAAGACCTAAACTCGCGCTTAACCCATGTGTGGTATGCCAGCCTATTAAGCCATTTCCTCACACGCGTGATTCATGCCTGCGAACCGCCGCGTAAACGTGACCCACCATTGCTCGTCGAAATCGGCAAGATATCGCGCCGAAGATGAACGAAACGCGCCACCACTCGATCAAACGACCACGAGAGGAGACGTGTCTCTCTCTCTCTCTTTCTCTCGTCTTCACGCACGAAGAGTTCGTCAATGCACGGAAGCGACTCCGGAAGTTCCTCGTGTTTGCCTTCAGTCTCGCTTTCACCCAGTCTGTCATCTTCATTCACGTGGATCGCGCGAGACCGGGCAAAAATTGACCTCTCGAAAGGCTATACTAAAACTAAAAAGAAACGAGCTACCTGTTCGCTCGCTCGCTCAAAATTACCTTGCTCGGGCCCAGCCTGATTGATCTTCGCTCTATTGAACGCACCCCCGGCCGTCTCTTTCCTGATGGGCGCCGCGGGCGGTACAAAGCTGTTCCCCGCTTGCGGCATCGCGGCGCCCGACGGCGCCAAACCCTGAACGACGGCCGCGGCCGTCCGGTCTTCCGTGTACAGCAGGAAACAGACGGTCACCCACACGGCGGTCGCCAGCAACGCCACCTTCAGCCACAGAGACCTTCTCCTGGGAAAGCCCATCCTACCGCCGCTCTACGATCCTGGGCCTTTGTGCGCCTGCGATCGACACCTTCCTCCTCGTCCGCGCGCTCGCTGCGATTATCGTGGCTTCTCTAGCGTGCGGCCTCGAAATGTCGTGTTACTTCAGCAACATCCTCACGCCCCCGCTCGCCTCGACCTGCCACCAGCGAGCCGCCGAATGACGTCGGGTGAGGCAGAGAGAGAGAGGGCTCCAAGTCCAGCTCTCGGGTGTTGGTCCCTCCTCTCCTTTCGGACGCGATCGCGAGTGCTAATTAAACGCCCGACTAATAAGAAGAGATCGCGTTGCTCTCTTGCGATTTAACGAGCGATCGCGAATTTCACAATGAAGGGGGTCAATCGGGGTCGCGATCTTTTATCACGAGAGACGAGTCATTGACGCGCGAGCCAAACAATTCCTCGCGACCGCGTATATTTGCACGTCATCGTCTCGGCGGTTTGACGCTACTTCGAGTTGATCTCTGGAAATACTGATAATAGACGGATATGCAGATAGATAAATAGACGATCACACACACGCGCACCAAGCGGAACGAGTCGGCCGCTGAATTACGCGTGAAAGTAATTCTACGATATATGTATATACCAGACGTCGGGGTTTTCAGGTGTCTCTTAACGATGCAGCGATACGTTTGGCAATCGATATGTGTTTGATTTATTCCCTCCGCAGGGAAAGTTAGATAATAATTTGACGAATTATGATCGCGGACTGGAGATATGATTAAGATATTCAATTTATGATTCTCATATATATATATATGTATATATGTGTGTATATGTGTCGACGATATGTATGTACTCGGGTCGAGCGATTTCTTGACGTTATCACATTTCTTCCCGTCACCTGCAATTACACAAAAATACGACAATTAATATCTGGATTATAAAGATAAAGGAACATTAAAAGGTCTCGCAGTTTCAACGCGCAGCAATCCGGCGCAAAGTGTAAAATAAAGTCTTCGGACGTCTACTCGCGTGCTCGTTAAAGACTGCAGAACTTTTGTTCGAATCTTCTTTTAACAATCAGCGAACTTTTCGAGCGGAATATTTTAATAAGTGCTTCTTACTGCAAACTGCAATTTGCTACCTCGTGTGTAACGTTTGATCTTCTCGCGATCGCTATGTTTAAAATAATCGTTCTTACAAAGCAACGTGCAGTACCGTTTGTTTTATGGATACGTTCAATAACGCTGGCGCGATTACGCGAGTTAATTAATTTTCGGCGAGCTAAGAGAAAAACAGAATTATAACAGCGCGATGCGAATGAATTACGTCTTTCTGCTTACAAACCACCCGGGAGCTTTCAAGGTGCTTAGACTGACAACGGATAACGAATATCCGTAATACATTTAGCCTTATCGAGAAGAGCTTCCACTCCCTTATTTATACAGCGATCCGCCCGCCAGATTTCATCTACACAATTTGTTGACTTTCCCAACGTCCTCAATTTCAAGAAGTTCACGAATAGGACGACTTACATTATGTACGATGTACCTTTATCAATATCGAGACGCACATCGATGGTAAATGAGTTCGCAATTTTCAATTTTTATCATTACCAAGATATAATTTAAGATAATTGTTCCTTTGCCTCTCCTCGATCCACGGTGGCAGTATGAATCTCATCGTTGTTACAATAGACTGGACGAAGAAAGGAATTCGAAAGGTGTTCGAGATTTTTAATTTTTACGACTATCGAATGCTATTTAAGATAATTATTCCTTTGCTTCTCGGCCACGGTAACGATATTAATCTCCTCATTGTCACAATACGATATTAATCTCGTCGCTATTACAATAGACGAGACGAAGAAAGGAATCGGTTCGATCGAGAATGAAAGAGATTGCGTGTTGCTCATGTGAGAGCCTTTGCCGCGCTTTAATCGATCACGACACTCGATTCTTCCAAATACTGATAAAAGAGCAGAATAAATGCGCGCGGTGGGCACGCATGCCAAAGAGATTGCTTTTCGTCTCGTGTCGCTATGTCGTCTCATTTCCGAGCAATAACTGTTCAAAGCTGTTAAAAGCCGTCAATCTTCGGCATTAGTGTCAAACCGACCGTGTTACCTGCTGTTACGTCGGCACACTACATTATTATACTTATCTTTTTCTGAGATGAACGATCACGTGGCAGTAGCAAGCACGTAGCCGGAACAAACGGTCACGTGTTCGCTGCAGCCACGTGTTTGTCCATCTTACTTTAAAAGAGGATAAGCGGAATAGACGTTTGAGGGGCTCGTGGAATGGGACTAGTGAGCCACACGACTGTCTGTCACAACGCTTAGCTTCAGGACCGTCAACTTCATAAGACCCATGGAACCTTCTCGAATTTTTCAAAAGTTCTTATCGGAACTGTAAATGCTATTGTTGTAATAATAATAATGTAAATGTGTTGGTAGTGTAAATGGAAATATTATTATGTAGAGATAACACACATACAAGATTAGTCCCAGATTCGGGAAAGTTTCGTGGGTCTTATGAAGTCTACGGTCTTGAGGCTAAAGCCCGTATCACACTGCCGACTGCACAAGTCGACTCGACTGCTGACTACGACTGCTGACTCTCAATGGACCAATCACAGTGAGGCGCCAAGTCGACCAAACGGTCACGTGTTCGCTGCAGCCACGTGTTTGTTCATCTTACTTTAAAAGAGGATAAGCGGAATAGACGTTTGAGGGGCTCGTGGAATGGGACTAGTGAGCCACACGACTGTCTGTCGCAACGCTTAGCCTCAGGACCGTCAACTTCATAAGACCCATGGAACCTCCTCGAATTTTTCAAAAGTTCTTATCGGAACTGTAAATGCTATTGTTGTAATAATAATAATGTAAATGTGTTGGTAGTGTAAATGGAAATAATATTATGTAGAGATAACGCACATACAAAATTGGGGAAAGTTTCGTGGGTCTTACGAAGTCTACGATCTTGAGGCTAAAGCCCGTATCAGACTACCTACTGCAGTCGACCCGACTGCCAAAGTCGGCGCCTCACTGTGATTGATCCATTGAGAGTCGGCAGTCGGGTCGGCCTGTGCAGTCGGTAGTTTGATACGGCCTTAAGCGCCAGCTTGGGGGATCGCCGCCTACGCTGGGGCCCACAAAATGGGGGCTGATGAGTCCCGCTAGCAGTCTACCGTCCTCGTGAGATATCGTTTCCCAAATTAGGGTCTGGGAATGTGATTATTGTTCTCCGTTTGCACGTCGCTCCACGCGTGACCTACCCCTCAGTACGTGAAAGGGTTAGATCGATACGAACGTCAATAAAAAACTCCACTTGTAGACGTCGTAGCAACTTGGAACAAAAACCGTTGGAAAGGAAAAATTATCGCGTTTACCGTGGACGTGGAATTGTTCTTCTTTGGAGTAAGGATCGAGTAACGTATTCATATAAGTACGAAAGACATCGGTTCTTGTGTTTGCGTTAAAGTAGACGTTAATTTATCTCAAAAACCAATGGGAAACTTTGGCTCGGATTTGTTATGCGAAGCGTTAATTTTATGTTTCTGACGGATATAAAGATATGCAATTTAAAAGAAAAGTAAAATGATAATAATGGTAACTTTACTCTCTGATTCAGATATATAGAGTGTCTGGATTCAGATGTTTATGTGCAAGTAGAATTATTAAACTAAAGATAAAAATCCTGATTAATGTGTGTGTATAAATAAATATAAATAAAATAAATATAAATATAAAATTAAAATACAAACTTATATATATAAATGTAAGAAATAATTTGTATCACAAAAAAAGATATGGCGCACATTAGCAGAAATATTTGGCTTCCAACAGCACAACCACGGTTATCTTTGTATGATGGTAATGTGTATGTTGATATAATTCAGTTACTTTGATACATCAACTACATCAATGCAGTTGCGCGTGATCTGTTTGTGGCAATCAGAAATCGGTTCGGATGACATTTACTATAGATTCATTCTGGTTGGAGCAACCATACATGGTCACTGCCGCAATGTCAGTGACTCAGCAATTGCTTTGTGGTTGCGGCAACCGTATAATTAGTTATTTCGTATTTTACTATCGAATTTGGCACAGACAGATTTATGTGTGAGCCAACTAATATTATGTTTTCCGTGAAATATTAAGTCATATATAGTAATAACTTTCATTTCCATATATAATACCCCTCGCGATATGTCTTTGCGATTAAGGAGTATAGCGTAACAAGTGATACTTGATACGAAAATACGATCAACCTAGGAATTCTCCAGTTAAACGAATCAACTCGGGAACTCGCGCGCTCGCTCGTTAGACGATCTACGGGGCTCGGCGGGTGTATCTAAAATACGTTTGCGCGCGAGTAACACGGCGCCAAGTAATCGGAAAATACGCGCGTCCCGGGGCTTTATTAACTTTGTATTAAATTAGGAAATTAGGAACTTTCGGCCACGGTACGGAGGCGCGCTCGCTAACGACGTTACGGGGGCGGCGGAGGTGGTGAAACAGTAAGGTGTGCGCGCACGTACACGTGGAAGCAACGCTTCGTTGTCGATGACTTCGACGCGCTCGACCCTCGTTGCCGAGAAGGACGTGGTATTTTTCTCTCTATTTTTTTTTCCTTTTATTGCGAAAACTATCGTATCGGGTTGGGGAAGCAAACGCGAGGAATGACTGGAAAAGGGAGGCGCGTCGCGAGTCGAGCAAATTAAAGCGACGCGGCGATACGATCAGCGGGGGCATTATCGGCCGTTTCTGCCGAGCCTATTACGCGAGATGATTATATTCCCGACGTGGCGAGAGTGCGATCGAGCGACAGGATAAGTGGACGTGCACGTTGCTGAGCGTTGTGCATTATGCGCAATGCATCGTCCCCCTCGTGGGGAAAAGTTGGCCGTCGTCGCGTGCACGCAATCTCGCAGATTGTGCAAAGTTGTCTGCCTGTATCGGGAAATCGAGGACTGCATTCGAAAGGACCCGAAAGCAGCCCGGTGGATGACGATGAAAGGCCCGCGACGCGGGCTCGCGTTCGCGTTCGCGCGCATCTCGGAGGATTCGGGATACGTGAAAAGCTGTCTCTCTCTCTCTCCCCCTCTCTCTCTCTCTCTCTCTCTCTCTCTCTTCTCTCCGCTGCGCATCGAGAGAATCTCGAGTCGCGAGTCTCGCGCGTGTCGCTTCGAGCTCCGAAAAGAGCTCAACGCGGCGGAGACGTTTGCTATTCATAGGCGGTGAAAAGACGGCACGTTTTACCGTCGCGTCTCGACCGTAACCGTAGCCGTAGCCGCGCGCGGGAGTCGCGAATACGCACTATAGCGCATTGACGGATGTTACGACGAGAGAAGTGCAGTTAAACCGGCTTCTCATCTCGCGAGAGAGATCGAGTATCTCGATATTCAGATGGGAAAATCGCCGCCAGCCACTCACTCAGTTTGCCAGCGCACAACGTCGCTCACAGGGAAAGAGAATTTGCACAGAACACGGGGAGAAGCGTTGATTACGAAAATGTCAACGGCAACATTTCGCGACATCGAAATTGTCAGTTGGAGGAAAGTTCCCGTAATTCGACTTTTCGCAAATAAACGGAGATCATTGCACGAGAGGACAATGATCCCAACGGTGCTCGCAAGAAACCCCGCGAGTTGGCGAGAGTGAAACCCGCGTGGATCATACACCGTCTTCCTGTCTTCCTCCAGACAGCACGAGAGGCCTTCCGTTCTCCGAGTGGCTAGAAGAGGCAACATTGTCTCGAGTAGACACACGTGCGAAAGCAGTGTATGCTCCGGAGAAACGTTAGAACGAGTGCGAGGGAGGCGAGTACCCGTCGGCTTCGCTAGGAGCAACCGTACGTGGGGAAGTGGCGTGGTCGCTTTTTAGTGGTCGTTACTATTGGAGACACTTTTCCGCAAAGGAGTTTATCGCCCTTTCTCTCTCTCGTCTCTAAAACGCCGACCGATGCATCGGTCTGAAAAACCGCCTTCTTCTCTGCTTTACGAGCCTGCGCGAGCGGTACAAGTATGGCGCACATTCACCGTCGCGGTGTCTCGGCAATCGGTGAAGAGCCAGAAAGAAGAAGGAAAAAGAAGGTAGAGGAAGAGAAAAAAATGGACGCGTTATTTATTTTGTCGGAGAACGGATTGTTGCTCCCTTACTCCCCGCATCTTATCGCGTCCCGAGATTCCGTCGACGCCAAAGGCTGCATACTAACGTCGGAGCGAGATTAAACGCGTGTAAGAAAAAGGAGGAATATACGAAGAAAGAATAAGCACGAGTAAAAACGAGGAAAGAGAGAGGCATCGCGCACGATGCGGATGTAACGTGTAAAGGTTTGCGGAAGAGACGGCTTTAATTTACTGTTGGGTTAAAAGTAGAAAAATTCGATAACAAAACGGGATCAAATGAGCTCCTGAAATGAAACTTCAAAGAAACAGGATAACCCGCACATTGCCGCGATACGCCGCGCCGCGCTGCACCGCATTGCGTTGCGGTCTGTAGTTCGAAATACTCCGTGAAGTAAAATAAAGCTATATAAAATAAATCAGCACTTGTTCTTTCCGTACCTATCTACATCGCGTTGTTTTACGCGAAAAGTCGTTCTACATATATATCCTAGTCGATTGAATTCACGTAATTGCGCTGTATTGGCCGACAAAAAAAAATAAAATTAAAACAAAGAGAGAAACAGAGAGAGAAAGAGAGAAAATAGAGCTGTTTCTGTTATACATATTACGTAAGAGCGAACGAATCAATTGGTGGTATCTGCCGCCTATTACTTGTCGATCGAATGTCGACGACACAGAATGGCGATGGTCGTTGTCGCCATTGTCGTCGTCGTCGTCGTCGTCGCGCGAAGAAGAGAAGAGAGAATGCGTTAGTAGTACCTTGGAGAGCTTGCTCTCGTTAATTTTGCCCGCGAGCGCCGCCGTCGCCCTTTCGTGTTAACCCGAGTTACACCGGGCCGCCGCTGAGGGATAACATCGAGCTCGCGTGTCACTGTTTATTTGGGTTAGGTTCTATTTTCGCTACGAGTCTACCGCCGACATGAAACGAGAGCACAATGGCTCGACTCTTTGTCCACCGTGAAATGAATCGCTCAGAAGGGCCAGGGAGGACGGGCGACGAGAAACGCTCGTCCGAGAAATGTTCGGCGCGGGAAAAGGAGTGTCAATCGGTGGTGAGTTTCGATAACGTCGACATGCCTTTCCGCGGCTGACGGGAGAAAGAGAGGAAGAGGGAAAGAGTGAGAGAAAGAGAGAGTCTAGTTGTTAGTGTTGGGCATTAATCGATTAAAATTTTCTTTGAAATAAGCGGCAGATATGAAAAATCAAACAATCGTCGTATATAGAATCCCAAATAATTGTATCGATTGGTGAAATACAATATTCATACTCTGAAATTGCACAGTGAGTAATAATTAATTTTATCAGTCGGTTAAATTATTTGTGATTACGTATGAAGATTAATTTCAATTATTAATTTGTCAATTATTTTAGTTAAAGAGAATTCCAATCGATTTTAATCGGCCAATTTTCTTCATTATTGTTCGAATTCTATTAGATATTATGGGGATTTATTAATTATGTCAATTATATTATTTATTTCCAATTTCTACCATACACACCCTAATGTTAGACAAAATCCGCGCGAGACTGCCGGAAACAGACAAACTGCCAGTTGCTGGGTGGACATTTTCTCTTATTGCTCGATTTTATCAGACTGTGACGATAATTCTCTTGTACGCGAATCGAGTTGAGTCGAATTGTATTTTCTCATTTTGACTTGTTCCGTGCGCAAAAGCGAGCGTAACGTTTCTTATTAAACGTTGAACAAAATAATACCTCCACACTCGCGGAGCGAGCGCGCGATTTTCTTGTTTCATTATTAATCTCCCCGTTACTGTTTCCGTACCGCGATATGCGTTTACGTAACGATTACACGTTTGCGCGACGACGAACGCGCCGAGACGAGAGTCAATAAGAGTTACACGGCCGCGCCGCCACCGGCGCTGATCGCCGATGAATAATTCCCGTCTCGAAATGCGTCCGGCAGATTAATCAGATATCGATCGCTAATGGACGGCCGCGAATATCATTCCGCAGGCACGCTGAAAAGCACTCCTGAAAAATGTTCTTCTCTGTACTACAGATAGGTCTCTACCGTTGCGAGTCGCACGAGATTTTAAAGATCCAATTTTTCATGTCGTTGTCATCGTCGTGTCGCTTTCCCAAATGCGTTTAGATACTCGCCTCTCGAGCACGTTGACAAACGTCGTCGCATGCGGCGTTTAAACATCTCCCCGCACGCATCTGCTCGCACGAGAGAACAACGCGGAGGAAAGCCGGTGGAGACGCGGGAAAAGGGGACGGAGGATTTTCGCGGGATGAGGCCGGCAAGAGAACCGACGTTTCTGGTCCATGTGTGTGCCGGGCTAGAGAAAATAAGCCGGCCAGAATCCCTCGCGGCGATACCAATGGGGGCGCGCGCATTTACCAGGATACGCCGAGAGCGCGACGCGAGGGAGAAAGAAATCGCGGCTAACCCCTGAAGGAGGATTTCAAATCTGCATGAGCTCTCCGACCGATAACACTCCCGCGTATTCGTGGAGTAAGAGAAATTGGAAAAACAATTGGAAAAGAGAGGTACCTTAGATGCGCCTCGGTGCGCGATATTGTCGGTACTAGAGTCTATTTACATTTACGTCTCGGCCCGGAGGGAGAGAGCGAGAGAGAGAGGGAGAGAGAGCAAGCTCTGTAAAAAAATCAACGACGTCGTGATCGAATAAAAGGTGACGATTGCATGTCATTGTTGTGTAATGATCGTTGACTTTTTATTTAAAGAATAATCATGTACTAATGATAGTGTCGTTGAAATATTCAGGGAGCGTTTTCACGCGGGGATGGAGAGTACTGATGATCCAATTAAATAACTAAATCAGCGAAAATCCTCTTTGCTCTGTTTAACTCTGTACTACATTGCACATAAATAAATTAGGGGACGTTACGTGTGTGCGTGCGCGCGCGAATGCGTGTGGAGATGCGGGTGAGTGTGCATCCTGGCCTGAATGTAGAAACGGATATTTCGCATTATCGCGTGCCTATATAAAAAGTCGAGGAATTGTAAAATTCACGACTTTGGCGGTGTAATTTCGCAGCCCGCACGGCGCGTTTTACAAATGCGGAATTAACGTTCATGACTAAAATTCCGTTAAGGCGGAAATTTGAAATTCCGCGCCGTGCCGCTTAGCGATGGGAAATTTGCATGAACGTTACCACCGTTATACGTTCTTAAGATGCATCACTTCATATATTATGCAAAACTCAGTACGGGATCTGCTTGCACGTTGCGCCACGGCGAAGGGAACACATTCGACGGCGGGGAAATTTTCCGGGCGCGACGGCGCACGAAATTGCGTCGCCGGAAACGGCCACGTGTCGCGATCTGATAATCTAGAAAATAATTGCAGCGCGGATTACCAGGGTGCTTCGCGCGCCGAGCTCTCAATCGTTAAAAAAGATGCCACACTTTTCTGTCACGCTCGTGACGCACGGAGCTCGGTGTAAAATACATATTGCTTTCGTATCGCTAAAAAAGGAGACAGAAGAAGAACGAAACTCGGAACACATGACACGTTCGAATTTTATAGCTGCAACAAATCACGAAAAATCAGTTTGTCTTTGAATCTATAAGTGAGGAAAGAAAGTGTTGCTGAGGAGACGTTTCTCTAAAATGACGAGTCCTCTCATAAATCATCTTTTATGTGTCTGCTAATAATGAAATGTACAACCGGTTCGCGGCTGAATCGTAAATATCATAGTAAAGAGCTACCCGTTACTCTCTCTCTCTCTCTCTCTCTCTCTCTCTCTCTCTCTCTCTCTCTCTCTCTCTCTCTCTCTCTCTCTCTCTCTCTCTCTCTCTCTCTCTCTCTCTCTCTCTCTCTCTCTCTCTCTCTCTCTCTCTCTCTCTCTCTCTCTCTCTCTCTCTCTCTCTCTCTCTCTCTCTCTCTCTCTCTCTCTCTCTCTCTCTCTCTCTCTCTCTCTCTCTCGCTTGCTCGCATGCTCGCTTGTCGGATGCGCCACGATGGCATAAAAGGACCGATAGGCAACGCGATAATACCGATCGCGTCCCGCATGCGACCCGGTATCGTCATAGGCGCCGACTGGGCGGCTGGTTCGGTATAGCGGAACGGTTTTACGGTAATCCCGGGGAAATGTGGACATTAAGCTGCTTTCCCTCGTCCCGCGCCGACAATGGAGAACGTTGGCTCATACAGCGCGAGGCAATAAAGAGTTAACACGGTAACCGCTAATGGAGTAATGGACGTTCCGGGCGTGCAGACATCGGCTGGACTTCCGCCAAATGAGCACGTTCTTCTGGAGAATATCGTCCGACGCTCTGCGCGCCCGGTTCTCTACTTCAGCTCTCCGCGGTGGATGCGCGCGGCAGGTTCTTTCTGCCGCCACCGTTAGGTGGCCGATCGCCACCAAGAGGCGATCTCGCGAATGTAACGCCGACTATCGCGAGCCGATAGTCTCATTAGCGAAAATAGATCTCGAATCTATCATGGTATTAAATACCTGTAGAGACCTGGAAAGAACGATGCGCGCAAGCGCTGGCGCGAACGTAAACGCGCGCGAGAGGTACTGTGTATGATTAAAAGATTACGGCGCGACGAAGAGTAAACACGTGTGCGTGACTATGATTGATTCGCTTTTAAGCTGACAAACTAGCACGAAACTACCATTAAATCCTGGCTACGATATTACGAGGAACTTGGTACGGTTTACAGTACCGTATCGCTCCCGAACTGTTATTTAACACGCGCTATCTCGTCCGCCTCTCTCTCCCTCTCCCCATCCCACTCTCGGACCGGTATTAAAACGGATAACAACGACGGAAAAAAATGAAACGTAGTACGGAAGATGCGTTTTTGGTTCACTGAGAGAAAAAATATGGTTGATCTAACGAAAATACTAGTTATTTTTGGCTCCAACTATATTTCTTCTAGCAAAATGGTAATAGTAACATACTTGTAAGATTATCATAACTAATGTTATAGTAGAATTTAATTAGAAAAAATGGTTTTCTTGACCATAAATTGTAGTAATTATTTCTCTGTATATAGTTAGAAATACCATATTTTTTCAGCATTGGATTAATCAAATTTCTGGGTGAAACATAAACGAGCCAGAAAATTCCGATTGAAGTTACGAGAATTTTGTTCAAGTTGATCAGAAGTCTCGTTAACTTGAACGGAATTCTGGCAATTTCAGCCGGAATTTCTGGTTCGTTCGTGTTTCATCAGAAATTTGGTCAAAATCCAACCAAGCTTTCCTCACTGTGTAAAAATTCAAGTGAAAGCTGACAAGGGACGAGTCAACGAAATTAGCGCGCGCTACGGTGATTCGGCAGCGACGACTCGCAGAGGGATATCGCGACACGATTTCGGGCGGCCGAAAATATCGACGGCCAGTTAATCGCGGAGTCTCGCACTAATTGTTATTTCATTCAAACGACGCGCACGGGAGCCGCGCAATAATCCTCCATCGTGCCGCGCTCCTCCGCCTCGAACACGTCCGATCTCATGACAAACGACCCTCTCTCACGAGGCGTTCTCTCCTCCCCGCACCCTCCCGCGTCCTCGGCTCCGCTTTCGAAGGAATAGCCCGGCGAAACGCGCCGCGGTTCAGGCGCGGTGCGTGAGGAGTCACGCGCATCTGTTTCGCTGGGTCAAAGGTCACGAGGCCATCGCGCGCCCCGCAAGAAGTCATTACGTGACTCGGGACCCTTACGAACCTGTCGACGCGCTACCGTAATTCCGCGCTAATGGCCGACCGGGCGAAAAAACGCGCTAACGATTTTTCAGTCGACCAGGGAACGCCTCGTGGTCGCCTTACAGCCGATTATGGGGAACCGTGGCCTGGATTCACGCGCGATCGATCGCTCATAAGTTCGGGGGAGAACCACGTTCGTGCCGGCGCGGCGGAGGTGTGGCTCCGCTCGCCGTCGCGGCTTGGCGACCTGAGAGAAATTCGGAACAATGATTTTCAATTAATGATATCGCGCGGTTTCTAGGTAGTCGGTTGATCGCGCGAGGCATCGAGTTGCGTTCTCTGCTTCGGCGCGATTATGCATTATTTAACGTGCAATCCTGCACGGTTCATTCTTTCGTTGATTCATCGAGGGAGGCACGAGGTAACTGTGCCCGACTGTTGGCATTTACGGAGAAACAGAGAAATTTATTAGGGAGAGAGAAAGGGAAAGAAAGAGGGAGAGAGCCTTTCAATGATTATTTTGTGCACACGTGATTCTTCCGAGAGTCCGCCGCGTTACATGGGTGCTTTCAAGGAAGAAAATTGCAATCGATCGGCGGAATCTTAGGGAAGTACGTGCACATATAGATAGATTTTGCGGTTGGTGGAAACTACGTTCGGGTTCGTCGAGCGAGACGCTTCTATTCGGCACGGCTAATCAAATTTTCACCCGTGGGACGATTCGCGCTCGATTTCACAGGACCGGCGCTGAAGCTCCTCGAGGCCGATACTAATTAATTTTCATCGAATTAACGCCAGGGCGCTCGACGAATTGCGCCCGAACGCCAAAGGAAACCGCTGGCGGGTCGCGCCGGGCTTTGCGGAATCGCACCGATTCAAACACCGTATGAGTGAGCGAACCAGAGAGTGACTGGAAGGGAAATAGAGAGACGCAGGGAGAGCGAGAAACGCCGCCGTATTTATTGGCCCCATTGCAATTAATGGCGCGCGCGTTGTGTGTTGCGTTGCGTTGCGTTGCGTTGTGTTGCGTTGCGTTGCACCGCGACTCTACGTGGAATGTTTATGAATGAGAGAATCGATACGCGGTTCTCTCGCGAGGCATGCGTCGTAAATCAAGAGGCCCGCGAATTGAACGCGCGATAACGTTTGTCTGCTCACTCGCCTGTCAGATAGATGCGTTTTACGCTCGACGGGACGAAATCAAGTTTCAATAGGAGCGACGCGTCATTAACATCCAGCGGCAGTAGGGATCTCTCTCTCTTTCTCGCGAGCAAGAGAGGATCGAGTCAAGTCGCGCGCGAGAACTGTCATTGAATATCCACGGTGACGAACCGTGCGCGAGAAGGAGACAGAGACGGGCTCGATATCGCGATGGAAAGTGTCACTTTTCTGAAAAGCGCAGTCCCACAGATCCTGTACGATGCTGTCATCCTCGGGAATTATTCGGGCGTCACGACTGACACTTCATGCGACGTGCTTGCCGCCGAATCCGACCAAAACCGAAATAAGAAAGCGAGACGTTATCCAGTGACGTTATTCGCGAAACGAAGCAGCGCCGTCGCCGTCTTTTATTTCCTCTTTCTCTGAACGGATATCGGCCTGAACGGAAATGTCAGATTTGTTTCTGTTATTCCTTGACGCGTTGCTCTCTGACATACTCAAGGAGATGCCACACTTGGAAACTTTACTGACGAAATACTGACTTGTTTTCTGCCAAGTTTACGTCGCATATTGGTTGCACAGAATCACAAATGTTTTTATATAATAAAAGCACGTGCAAAAATGCATTATTCAATATATGACGAAAACGATAACAAACTTTAAAATTGACATCTCAGGCTGTCAGTTGGCGTAAATATTGACACAAACGTTCTGGAGCTTGAACGTACCGCACGTGTGTGTGTGTGTGTGTGTGTGTGTGTGTGTGTATGTGTGTGTGTGCTTCCTCCGCTAACGTTTATTTCAAGAAACATTTCCGTATTTTTATAACTGAATGTAGAAGCTCAGAAGCATATAAAAAGTTTATAGGAAGATTTATATATATATATATATATATATATATATATATATATATATATATATGTGTGGTTATATTCCCCGTTAGTATATAGTAAAACAAAGCAACGCATATTTATATAACATCTACATACTCTGCCGAAATAGCTTTAACATTTTTCAGTTGATGCTAGTGGAAAAATGTTAAAACTATTTCGGCGCAGTACAAAAATGTACAAAAGTGCGAAAAGAATAGTGATAATAATAATCACCTCTACGTTATCGACATTTTCATTATCGACAAATTCGTTATTCACTGTAGCATTTTCTTAACGACAATAATAACTTGCTATGACAGGTAACACCGCGGAGTTTCATAACAACATCAAATATGTAAGATCTAACCTGAAAAATCCATATTGTTTTATCTGTATAGCTCGTGTAACTTAATAGATTTGTCTCTCTATTTTTTCTTAAATCAGAATTGTGTAAACGTCACATGTCATTATTGCAAGTGTGTTCTCTGTTACGCTCTGGGAGACTTGTCCCGGAACGTATGATAAATATCGCTCTCTCTCTCTCTCTCTCTTCCTCACGTGAGAGGGAAAATTTCCACGTCATTCTTAGCGAGAGATCGTTTCGCGAGGCGAAATCGAATAAGAATCGCGACAATGCGGCGCGCCCGTTCGCGAGTGAACACACAGACTGGCCGGTCGAAAAGGAGCGATGGCGACGACGGGCCGTTTTGATGACTTGCGAGACCAGAGTCGCAAACGTGATTGGAACATGAAATCGGAGTCGCGAACTTTACGACGTCCACGTCCACGTCCACGTTCTGTTGCGGTGGACCAACTCCGGCGCTTCGACGTTTCTTCGTGGATATATGTATGTATGTACATACGTATGTGACCCCGTCGCCAGCGTGTATAAGCGCGCGTTGCCAACAGTTGACGTGGAAATATGGCGTTTACACAGCTGCCATGAGCGCCGGGACAAAGCGCCTTTTAATTAACGCGCATAGATCAGCCTCGAACGGAGACAGGTGTGCGAGAGCGCGTAGCGATGAATCCGTTCCGGTTATCATCGTCGGTGGTAGCTAACGCGCTGCTCTTCCTTTCTCTCGCTCCCTGTCTCTCTATCTCTCTTTCTCTCTCTCTCTTAGTCTCATGTCGCAAATCGTGCGGAAAATAGAGTGATCGTTCGCCGTGACGGCGATGGCTAATACAATCTGCGCTTTCGTGATGGGTCCTCGAGGTAAAATAAAATCGTGTTCGCATCGTGTCTCGCACACCACGCATCGCATTCATCCCGAACGCGAGATTGTATGTGCTCCGTTTGCCGGAACGAGCCTGTGCGCGACTCCGTCGACCAGTTAGATCGTATTACATCAGCGAACCGTCCAAATCCCAGGCGCGAGAGTTCATCGAGTGGTCCACGATCGGCGTTTAATACCCTTGTAACCGGAAACAGCGCTCGGAGCGGCACGACGGCGACACCATTAAAAGCCGGGATTGCAACCCCCGCGCGTTCAACCCTACAGCGCTCCCTCGCTCGTGCTCGTACCGCATCGTCGACTTTCACGTTGAAAAGGAAACCCTCGTCCGCTCGTAGCCCGGTCACGTCTCACCGAGAATACACGCCAACTCTCGGTTGCAAACGGCCGGTGTGTCTGAATTTGCGCGCCGAATTCGCGTTCGGTTCGCTCCAGTTCCCAACTGCGCTCCTCGCCGCCGTCGTCATCTCCGGCCAAATGTTCGGGCTCCTTGCAACCGAGTGACCAGCACTGGACTCTCCCTGCCTGTCTCTCCTTTCTGTCAAGTTCGTGAACCTGCTCGCACGAATTCCCCCGTGTAAACCTGAGCAAAGCAAAGCGCACGAGGGACTATAGGAGCGAGCGCAGAGGGTCGGATCTCTTTGTGAGACGGAGCGTTCCAAACGAGTATCACCGCGAATTGCGGCCAACTGCTGTCGGGATTAGAAATGGATTAGAATGTCTCGTCTCTTCTGCAAAGCTGGTTAACGAGCCATCGCATCGTGGACTATCATCGTTTCCTTTCTTCTCCAAGTGTCGAGGCCACGGTGTCGAGAGACGTCGAGTCGCGAAAATAGTCGTGGAAGTCACAGGGCGACACGCGGAGGCACATTCGTCGCTCGCGAAGCGTACAAAGTATGAAATGCGTGGAAAAACGGGCGATAGGAGAGAGGGAGAGAGAGAGAGAGAGAGAGAGAGAGAGAGAGAGAGAGAGAGAGAGAGA
>NW_022639508.1:211178-213604 GCF_010583005.1 Odontomachus brunneus | reverse complement strand
GAGGGAGAGAGAGAGAGAGAGAGAGAGAGAGAGAGAGAGAGAGAGAGAGAGAGAGTGAGTGATATTCGCCACGAGAACAAATTCACAAACGAAAAGTAAGTGTTCGCCGCGTGTTTTCGCCCGCAGCTCGCTCCCTCTCGTCGGAGCGACTTTTTGCATTATGGGCTTCGTCGCTTTGTCTCATCCGCGGGACAGTCGCGGTGATAAAGAGTGTAAGCTGGAAAAATGCAGCGACGACAACGCGGCAGTGCACGGCGTTACGTCAAGGTCTAGGATCCCCGACACGGCGTGTACACGTCGCGCATCTTTTCGCCCTGATACGCGGGTGAGAAAGAGGAAGAAGAACGCGGGTGCGGGTGCGCGGACGCGGGCGCGACTATTGTTACCCTGACATTCGAGGAAAGAAAAACGAGAAGAGTGGAGAACCTGCCGTTTACACGCGCGGGATACAGCGCGGCTAAACCTACCTATGAAGCGCGCAGGCAGGCAGGCAGGCAGGCAGGCAGGCAAGCAAGCATACATGTATGTAGGCAGGCAGGCAGGCAGACAGGTACCTCCAGGCAACACACGCTCGTAATTCCGCAACGCGCCTGTCAGGTCCGCATGACTTAACGCACACAGAAGGCGGCCATGACGCGGCAGAGATGGCTTTACACTGGCGAGACAAACGCCGAACGAAAGAGAGATCGCCAAGTTCCTAGCTTCATTGACGAGAAAGAAAGCACTGAAAATTGCGGAAAAACCGACAAACGCTGATGACGCGTGACATGCTCACCCGTGGCCGCGAATTTCGTTATCAAACATTTTCATCGGCTTTCTTGCTCTTTACCTTCTTTTTCGTTCACGCGTCTCTTTATCGTCCACACAGCGCAGCGCTTGGTAACCCGTGAACTAATTTCAACTAGCGCGAACCCTTCGCCCCGTTTAAAATACATTATCCTCCCTCGCGCTCGTTTCCCCGCGGGAATATTAATGATTTGAGGGGAAACACGCGTAGCCGTGGCCGCATGGAAATTTGAATACGCCACTCCGTAGGAGAACCCGAGAAGCTTGTCGAGCGAGCGAGGCTTATGCCTTAGCAATGTATTTTGCTTATCGATGACGTTTCGCATCGCTATCGAATATCCGATTGAGATCCTGCTCGCGTAATAACCCCGCGTTCTCTATCCGCCGAATCGCCGATCCAGTTAAGTGCCGCTCGCGAAAGAGCGAAAATGTGTAGCCGCGCGTGCCCGTCCTTGAGAAAACGGGCAGATACGAAAAGTCGGCGATGTAAAAAGGATTCATTGATGATACACTGAAATCTTACGTCCCAATTAATCGCCACGTTTTAATCGTGATGCATTCACCCGCGTATAAACACACACACACATTTGAAATATTCGGAATTATAGGCGGAAAAGTGGTGGAGATTCAACTTATGAAATATTCAATGTTTGCAATTCAGACAGCTGCGCCCCAATTTGCAGCGCTTTTATATAAGATGCTATCTCAGGCCGTGGACGAGGTATATCGACAGGCGCATAATATCGGCACAGCGAGGGTAATAATCTTTCGCAAACAAAAATCTCATCGGGCTTTATATAGCTTTAGTCGGGTAAAGAAAAGCACCTGGAAAAATCTGACATCGTGCCGCTGTACCTGCACAGCGCCCGCAGCGCACCTCGCACGCCTCTGTCTCTTGTACGTACGTGTTTGCACGAAGGCAAACACAATCAACTTCTAACAGGGTGCGGAACAGTCGGCGCACAAACTCGACAAACAGGATGCCTTGGATGAATCTACAATACGGTTCGCGCGACGACGCGGCTCGCGTCGTTTTTAATAACGATCTGCTCCTCCCCTTCGCTCCCCAAAATTTTCGCGCGCATCACGCGATCGGATCTTGCGTTTGTATCTCGCGATGCCGTGTCTTGCGATTCGACAAAGAGTCTAGCACCAAGAATGTACTCGATATCAAGCGGGCGATGAAGTTTCCGCGAGGACGCGGCGAAGAAATTATGGCGACGTTTCGAGTTAAGACGAGACAATACGCGTTAATTAAGTGGTCGAGGAAGAAAGAGACTCCCGTTGGCGAAGACAATCGTCTGATCTTTGCGTATCGAAGAGATCTTGGAGTTAAGGATTACCTCGCAGTTTCGCTGCGAAAACGAGAGAACGGCTGAGCAGGGTACGACAAAAAAAAAAGAGGAAAAAAGAACGAGATAGCAGTCGGCGAAACAAGCGATCTTCCTGTCGGGGACGACTTACACCCCGCTAGTCACATTGTACCCGTTCTGTAGCGCGGAGCCTGCGCAGCTGCATCTGCATGATAGCACTGAAACCATTTACAAAATGAGGAGGAAGCGGAAGGAACGACTAAGAGAGAGAGAAAAAAGGGGGGAGAGAGAGAGAGAGAGAGAGAGAGAGAGAGAGAGAGAGAGAGA
>NW_022639508.1:204053-209695 GCF_010583005.1 Odontomachus brunneus | reverse complement strand
GAGAGAGAGAGAGAGAGAGAGAGAGAGAGAGAGAGAGAGAGAGAGAGACGGAAGGAAAGAGGAGAGAAAAAGGAAAAAACAGAGCTGCGATCTTCAGAGTTGTCCCCCAGCTTACTCTTATTGTCCCCTGAAAAAGGCCGTTTCGAGATTGCGAATAGTTCGTCGGCTAAATGCGATAATTTGACAAGCGCTCGATAAAGCGTCGTTAAGTAGATCACAATATAACACCAAGAACTCTATTTTTCTCTCATTCTCTCCAGTTCTTACGGATAAATTATTCGACAGAGAGGGTCGCTATCGACGACGAGGTATATTGTTGCTTGCTTTGGAATCTCTAGCTCGATAATATCGACACTTCGTCGAAGCGATAACAACGATTGTCAAGCGTTCGATCATGATATTCATATCGAAAACGTGATATCATCGCGGCCTCCGAAGTCCAATCTGAAAGTTATCTAACGAGGTTTTGGGTTTGGAACAAAAATAACGATTCGCGTTCTAATTCGCATGCTGAATCAGCGTAACGCGATAACAGTTTCCTTTGATTCATTCTTCGGGAAGAATTCACGGAAAAAAAAGTTGTTTGTTGCAGCTAAAATAGTTGTAATATATGGACACCTAAAAAATATTGCTGCGTTAGCAATTTGTTTCGCTGCAACAGCAAATTTTCTTGCTGTGAGACCGACGTAATACTAAGTTGCTAGAACATGTTGCTGTTGTACGAAAAGAATTTGCTTCTGCAGCAAAAAAGTAGCTAACGCAGCAATATTTTGTAGGTATCTATATTACGTGTTTTTCCGTGTTTTTCTCGCGGAATTGTGAGCGACTATCTTCGCTCTATTATCGAGGAGATTCCATATTGATAACAAAAAACTTGTTGACCCAACTAAAGTTATGGTTACTTTTGATCCCAATTATATTCTTTCATTGTTCTAACACAAAAATTATAACAGTAACATGCATTTAAGATTACTAAATGCTAATGTAGTAGAATTGAATAAAAATAGTTTATTTATTATGGTAATTATTTCTCTATGTGATTATAGTTACAAATACCAGATACTTTTTTCTCAATGCTACTAGAAATTTATCACATAGTGCTGATCAGATTGATCCCAATTAGTTATCTCGTTTGTACAAGATAATGTTATCAGGTCCTGATTATTAATAAGATTTTAACTATTAATAATGCTTTTTTATTAATAAGGTTTTGTTTGCCACTCTGCACTTAGAGAAAAACATGGCAATGAGAATTGTATAGGTGACGACTATACAATTTTTGTATGTAGAGTCGTAATGGGTATAGTTTAACAAATCACTTTGTAGTTATATAGCAACTAAAATTTTAATTGTAACAACTACAAGATATGCAGTTTATTAAACTATATATATATATTAATTCTACATATACAAAACTCGTACAGTTGCCACCTACAGTTGCCACTACTATGTCTTTTTCTCTAAATATGCACTACATGATCATATCACTTTATACAAGTCAAATAATTGATTGGGATCAAGCTGATCAGGAGCACGAAATAAATGTCTAGTCAATAGCGGCGCGATGACGCTTAAAAAATTAATCGCGTAATTGCTGACAGAGATGTGCGCGTTAGAAAAATGGAAAAAGAAAGCAGACGCCTTTCCGTTCGTCGCGCCGAGCCGCGCTGCCATTCATTTTTCCGCGAGAGAAGCGAGGAAAGGATAAGGGCAATTAATTAATCCGGATGAAGGTACACCCAAGAACTTCCGTCTCGCCCTGCGCTCTTTATTACCCCTCGCGAAACAATAGAGATCGCGAGTGTGCCCTCGAGGGAACCGTCGCTGCCGTCGCCGCCGTCGTCGTCGTCGCCGACGCCGCGAGGCGGAGGGGAATCGCGAGAAATATCCGGCGATTCTCCGCACGGTAGCGCGCGCGCCCGACTCGGATTTGCATGGAGTTCGAAAAGTTTTCGAATAAACACGGGGGATACCGCGGCAAGAAAACGGCGGCAGTTAACGGAACTTTTCCATTTCCGCTCCTCGCCGCGCTACGTCCACGGAAGTACGTCTGGCGTCGCGCGTCGACTTCGTCGTTCGTGGATCTCGCGAAAACTTGGAGCCTCGGGCGATCTCGCGCGGCGCGATTTGCCGTCGTCGAGAAATCCTTTAATTATGACGCGACGCGAGAGTTAATTCGTCGGCCTCTGTATAACGACGACGAGATTACTACGGAGTCTTCTAATTATGAGGTAAGGCTGAGGCACAGGATGCCTTGAATCTCGCGGGCCAGGAGAACGGCCACAGGTTGGAAAAGTTAACGAAGAAATAAGAAGTCGATTTGCGTCCGAGAGAGGAGACAGTGCCGATCTATATCGTATTTCCGATACCGACGTCGATCTGTCCGTAATTGCGCGCGCTGGAATCTAATTCCATTTCGTGGGGAAGGGAAAGAGAGGTTCCCCCCCTTACGACTCTGCCCTTATTACTTCCCCTTTGAAACGTACTTGCCCGCAAAAATGCACGAACAATGGTTGGCTGGCCGGATATAGCTCGGAATTCAACGAAAGATCATAGCATTACCGTGGCGTGGTGCTTCTCGGTTAGAGGAAATCCGATGATGCGGTTTATGATCGCTGGGCTTCGCTATAAAAAGAACGCGCGGCCAACAGTTTGGGAAATTTCAGACGCCGAGAAATGCGAATCCACCGAATCCGCCATCGTGAGAAACGTGGAAGCGCGTGTGGTCCAAAGAGAAAATTAAAAGGAAAAGAGCGACATTTCGGTAACGTAATCGTGCAGAACGCAAAGCGAAGAGTCTGCCGCGCTACGTACTCGATACATTTCGCGCGAATCTAAACGCGCCTCGCTCCGCCCGGCGCTTTTAATTACGAAACAAGCTAATAATGCGGCAGCTAATAATGAGCTCGCGATAGCTCGCACGAGCGAAGTTTTAACGAACCGCGACGCGTAATAATGCCCGTCTATGCGAATCGCGTCGCCGCGACACGGCGAGATTACAGTGCATATGAGACCGTGCGCTGCCATCAGCGATATATTGAGGCGGCGGTGTGGCGTGGCAGAGGAGATACTCGGCAGAAAATTTCAATCTTATCGCTACGGCCGTGAGAACATTCCGCGTATTTTTCTGCTGTCACACACATTTCCGTCTACGAGTAGAGACAGAGGCAGAGAAAAAGAGGGGAGAAAGAGAAACAATGAGAGAGGGAGAAGGGAAAAAAGAGAGATATATTGTTCACGACTCTCTTCTACGAAACACTGCGTTGGTGATAATAATGATGTACTCGGAATAAAAATAACATTGTGTCCACATATGAAGAAGACACGCAGCCGCCCCGGTGTCGCACGTTATTCATTCCGCGCGTTACATTATTCGCGCGACATTTGTGTTACATTAATTCACGAGCCGCTCTCGCAAATATTGACCGAGATTAAGCGATTAGTCGATATCTCCTGTCCCCGAGACAGAAATGGAAACCGACAAAAAGGGATCAATTAAACTTCGGAGAATCTCAATCCGCGACAGCCTCGCAAGAGTGACTTTTGTTGGTGTTATTTAAATTGAAGGAAAAAATTGAAAGAACGAGAAACAAAGCGCTCGTTTTCTCGGTCTCCTCCTCAACGCGATAATCGCCGTCGTCCTCGTCACCGAGCAATTATTTTGTGTACAAGTGATTGGGAATTCGACGCTCACGCGCGCGCATTCCGTGCTTTCTTTCGCTTCTTTCACTCACGCGGGTCGCTGCTCCGGCTCGAAGGATCATGCATGAGCGTTTACCGAATTACGACAGCATCCAATCAGAACTCCTCCGGTGGCGGATGCGACGAACTCAAACCCCAAGGTATGATCGATCCCCGCCTGTGCAAGTTTCCCGAAGACCGTCAACTCCCCCGTCGAAACTTTCCTAGTCGAGGATATATCCGAGCGAAGTCGCGAGCGGATTTCGCCTCGGTTATAGGGACGCCCTTTCAACAGGTACTTGTCGCCTTTTTGCGTGCGAGATCGTCTCGTGGATTACGACGGAATTGTGCCACCGCGACGGCGACGGCAACGGCGGCGGCGACGGTACTCGCGAGATCGAGGAGAACGTGTCGGTGGGATTGATTCCCCGCGCCGTTACAGTCGAGACTGATTGGAGCACCTCGATAATTTCAACTCCGGCTTGTCTCGTCGTCGAGTCCGTTCGCGCTCAAACTTTGATCTGTGATGTGTTTCAGGCAGATTGATAAAGCGTATCGCGATAATACCGAAACATAAATTTTATATGTTTATACATACATATGCGGGCGTGCGCGCGTAATATATGACCCGATAGTTCCAGATGCAAAAGAATCGCGACGTTTCTTCCATTACGAAACCATCAACGACAGGCGCCGCTGATACCTTCGATCGTGGAAAATTATAATATAGCGTGTTGCGCGCATTCTCTCCGTGCACCGAATGCAAATCAAGCGAAACGGTAAATACGTTCGCGTTGGGATCAGAGATCCATCCGCTTTCGCGCGAAATTATAAACTTCTCGCGCATAGAGGAACTGAACCGAAATTTCACGGAGGCGCCGAACACGTTAACGTCCGCGGATGAGTTATTACCGTGAATAACGTTATACTGAGTTCGCCGTGTTACGTCCTTACCCACGTATGTACACGCACACATACACACACGTACGTACATACGTACTTACTTACGTTCAGTGTGCTTCGTACTCCGTAAGACGTAATGATATTATTACGAGCTCTCCCGGCGAGGCGTGCTCGTACATACCACTCGTAGTCGAACACGCGACGAGACGTTCTCGCGCGGATTTCCAGACGTATGTGCCGTATGAGCGTTCTCCAGCCGTAGAAACGAAGTACGCGCCCACGCATATGCGTACATCGCGCGAGAAGAGAGCGTAGGAATTTCTGAATTATTGTTTGACATTCTAATGGGATGTATACGCGGGCTATTTAATTAACCTGACGTCATGATGAAGAGGAGGAGGAGGTGGAGGAGGAGAAGAGGGGGAGAGTGAAGAGGGAGAAGCGAGCTCGTTGCTTGGCCACGGCTGCTCGTTTCGTTCTCCGCTACGACTATGCGCCGGCCGTGTCGTGTCACTTTAACGTTTTGCGCCGGCGAGTGTACGTCCGTTTGCATTACGCTCCGCAGTAATGCCTCGGACGTAACGTCCGTATGTACGTACCTACACGAGATATTCATAGGGACGCTTAACACGCGCTGCCGTTCCCTCTCTCTCTCTCTCTCTCTTTTGTACATAAAACACCGCTCCTGAAATTAATGCACTGTACACGGGAGAGATTGTCGTGTTTTCGCGGTGTCGCGGCGCGTTCGACATATATCGCGACGACGACATCGATTATTTCCTGCCTGCCGGCGGTTTGATCATTTTTAACGGCGGTCGTGTGTGTGTGTGTGTGTGTGTGTGTGTGTGTGTGTGTGTGTGTGTGTGTGTGTGTGTGTGTGTGTGTGTGTGTGTGTGTGTGTGTGTGTGTGTGTGTGTGTGTGTGTGTGTGTGTGTGTGTGTGTGTGTGTGTGTGTGTGTGTGTGTGTGTGTGTGTGTGTGTGTGTGTGTGTGTGTGTGTGTGTGTGTGTGTGTGTGTGTGTGTGTGTGTGTGTGTGTGTGTGTGTGTGTGTGTGTGTG
>NW_022639508.1:202010-204043 GCF_010583005.1 Odontomachus brunneus | reverse complement strand
TAGTGGACGCGTAATAACGATAAATACACAACGGTGGAATCCTCTTTCTTCCTCTGTCTCTTTCTCTTGACAGGAACGCGAGGATACTTTTGATAAATCCGACAAAATTCGATAGTTCGCGATCTCTCTCTCTCTCTCTCTTTCTCTTCTTCCTCTCTTTTTTTCTTTCTCTCTTTCTCGTATGATCGACGAAAGAAATCAAGCGTGCCATTCCCCAGGGAGATTTGGCGTATCGCGGCACGCGGGCTGGGGGCGTCGTGTTTATATCGATGCAGAATTGCAGCGACGCGACAAGAATTTATATGTTCGCGATCCTGAATTAAAACGAGGCGACGCGTAGGTACGCGCGCGCGTGAGCGCGATACGATTTTATGTAAATGTCTGCCGGAGAAAGAGAGGAAGAAAGAGAGAGAAAGAGCGAGATTTGCCTGTCGCCTCGCGGGGAAGAGAAGCGTGACTTGCGAAAGAACATATATCACTTTCTCGCATTCTGTATTTGAGGAATGCACGGGAATATCGGCGGAGGACACTCCGACCCGTCGATTTCTCCTTGGCCTGTTTAGCACCTCTTCGTAGATAATTTATAAATATTTTACAGATTTAGTAAAATCAAATTTCCTCATACTGACGAGGACGACGCATCGAAGAAGAAAACACTTGAAAATTTATCGATGGGATATAAAGTTTTCTTTTTCATGGAAATAAACCTTATTTCACAGAAATCAACTTTGTGTTTCACAAATGAATTTTCAAGTGTTTTTCCTCGGCGTACACAAAACACAAATATTGCAAGCGACAGTCGCAACAAAGCGCGAAGTTTGCTCGGAAATTTTGCCCGTCCATTCGTTCGCGCGTTTGCACAAAAATCACGGCACGTACACGAGTTGTCCGAGGTGGTGGATCGGCGTCGGCAACAAGCACAATTCGTAAATATTAGGTGTATCGGGCGCGTTTAAAGGCTCGCGGCAGCAATTACTATGCTGTATCGGGATACGATCGACCCGCGCGTTTCCGCTGGATTAATTGCCCCTAAACGGGGCCAGAGATCGGGGGTGCGATGGGAGAGAGGGGAAGGGTGCGCGCAGGAGGCAGAGGAAGAGGAGCAACGATCGCGGGGGTGGGCTAGCTCGAGGGCGCGATTAAATCGCGCTCGTTAAATCGGAGCGGCCGGTGTGGTGGCGCAAAAATTGCTAGCTCGTTTATTCCGGCCCCCCGGTTCTCAAATCGGCACTGTATGACGGGGACGAGCGATGAAAAATTAATGAGCCCGCTGCTCGCCATGGTCCGACCAAAAAGCGCGAGAGTGTGAGAACGGCGCAGCGGGGCGGGATATTTTGGGCGAAAACAGAACGGCCACACACACACACACATACATACGCGCGCGTATTTGCGCATACACTAGGCGACAGTTTTCCGCGGGCCCCGACCGGTTGGCAGCTTTTTCTTGCCCCTTTTTGCTCGTCTGACCGCGACGGGATTAAAAAACGCAGCGAGAGAATGCGGTGACGGCCGAGCGCGCGGGCTCGGCCCGGAATAAGTAAATTAAATCCGTCGCATGTGTGGAATTCCCTCGGCCGCCTCCGGAATTCGACTCAGCAGTTTCCTTCATCCTCGTGGCGGCCCGCTCTCTCCCGTACGAAACGGGTTTCTCTGTCTTACTATCGCGACGGTCAACCCTTTCGCGCCGTTGCCTCCCGAATGACGAGCTAATCGCGGGCTCGTCCCACGATTGTACACAGAATAACAAATTTGCGGCCAATTATGAAGCCTCGTGTAATAATTCAGCCGGTGAGATTCACCCACCCGAAACTCCCCATCCACCCTCGGCCACGAGATGGCAGAACAAGCGAATAACTTTCGACTCGATTCCTCGCCAACGAAGTGGCGAGCTCGATATCAATTGGAAGATCCGATCGTGAGGCATGCCGATAGGAAATTTTTAATGAAAGTCACCAGAGTGTAGGAGGCGAGGGGCCAGCGAAAGTTACGGAGGAGCCAACGAAGCGAGAGGACTCACTCCCCCCCCCCCCCCC
>NW_022639508.1:196865-201823 GCF_010583005.1 Odontomachus brunneus | reverse complement strand
CCCCCCCCTCCCACAGTAATCTCTGACATCTTGTTACAGCGCAGCGCAGCAAGTAAAACGAGGGAGAGAGGTCGCATCGCGACGCGGTGCCGCAACCCCCTCGTTCAATTAAAGCGTCAGCGTCCGCGGCAAACTTTTATATGAATGGTTTTCATTACGTCGCGGACTTATTAAGAGCGTCTTCGCGAACGGGCATTAATATCTGCTCGTCGCAATGAGTTTTGTTATCAAGCGCGAGCCATGCAGGCCGCGGGAGTATTTTAACATCGGCCAACTCAGGGTCGGATCTGCGAAATCTCGAAATTCTTACAGCATATATTCCTTCCTTCTCTCTCTCTCTCTCTCTCTCTCTCTCTCTCTCTCTCTCTCTTTTTGCCTATTTTTATTCTTTTGCTTGCATATTCTCTTAGATACAATTATACATTACGTATACGTAATTAAAGTAAAAGAGAATATTTTATTCTACTAAATATCTATTGACAATTAATTTTTTCTCTCAAAGTGCATTAAATATATCAATTTAAATTTGTAAAACCATCATAAATATTATGCCAAGTATCTTTTCTGTTTCACATTAATTTAACTCTTTAACTTTGACACTTTTTAACTTTTTAATCGTATGCATTATGTAACTTTATACGTAACTCCTTCTCTTTTCCTTACTTTTGCGCTGTTTGCGGCTCGCGTTCCAACTAAAGATCTCTCGGTCCTTGAATAATACGGTAGCTCGCTGGCTGCTCCCGTATGTTCGTCGTTAGATTATTCCGATTTGAAAGAGATCGTCAACAAGATTTTCTTTTGTGGGTGAAATTTTTCACACCGCACTCGGCGATGCGTCAGTCGCAGCGTTATCGCTGCACTGATACACTTGAAATGTTTCGTTCGAGACAAGGGAAGGAAGTGATTCGGAGATGCTGGACGGATTCGATGACGAACTCGAATAATATCGATAATGCAGAAACGATTGTCACTAACATAACCGCGCTATCCTTTTCATATTTCTTATATATACAGAATTTACATGAATGTGTTGCTTTGTTATATTCAACGGAAAATCTAACCATATATGTGTAGAAATCTGTTTTGTAAACTTTTTCGATATTTTTAAGCTTCAAAATGCAAATGTGAAGATAGAGCAATGTTCTGCAAAATTTTTCTGTTTGGAGCATTCATACTTTCGATATGTACAAGTTGCGGAACTTTTGCGTTAGACAAATATTACGCTGACAACTTGAGATGTTACATTAAAATGTTTTTGTTCGTCACATATCAAGCTATGCTTCTATTTATTTTTGCATGTACTTTCGTTGCATAAAAACATTTGTAATTCTGTGTAACCAATACGACGTAAACTTTGCAGAAAAATGTGAGTGTTCTTACGGTAAAGTTTTTAGCTTCAGCATCCTCTTAAAGGCTCAACGCGACAACGGACGGTGATTTGCTATTCTCAGTCACGCAGAAATGTTCTCGCGTGATGATACGCGTGCGTTCTCGGTTACACGGCTGAGGCCGTACGTTCGATGATAAAACAAATCGTGACAAATTGCCGGCGAGAATGCGACGGTGTCGCGCCACGCAATTGCACCGCCAACGACGGTGTCACCGGCTCGAAAAATGAAAAACACGATGCGTGCGAGTACCCTGAGTGCTGCACTGAACACGAACAAACGATTGTATCCGTTGTGCATTTATTACTGCATTATGTATCATCGTTAGTCCCGCGAATAAATCTCCGCGACAAAATCTCTCTCGTGTCTGAGTTCTAAGAGAACCTGCGATTTAGTCGAGTCGCCGCTGAAAAATTAATATGTGTCGTGCCGCGTGGTCCACGCTCAGCTTTCAAGCTGTTTCGGCTCTAAAATGAATAAAACATTTCAGCAAATATCAAGATGTATGGGAATTTAAAAAGTAATAAATCATTAATAAACTTAATAGCTGATAAAATATGTTTTAATAATTTGATAAGATACACAGTAATGTATGTTAAATACACATATAAGTAAATAAAATGTAAATGTAGAACGATCAAATACAAATTAATAAATTGATAGAATATATTTTAACGTTAGATAAAATTCGCGCAAGAATGCCGACTACTAGATGTTCGAGCCTATTTGACTAATAAAATTTGGCTCATAATACGACAACCTGCTGACCCACACGACGTAATCATTTGTTGACTCAAGTCATATAAGATGAATCCGACATGGAATGCGTTATTCGACGTTGTTACAAATCGACCAAGTGTAAGAGGCAAAACGATCGATGTACCTCGTTTATTCAGATTGGAGGAATTCGGAGTCTGCGCGAATGATTAGATGCAATTTAAGTACTGCAATTAAGGGGATAATGTAGTAATCCATTCTCGGCGGCAAAGGACAATGTTAGACGCGACGGCGCGAGGGTGGGCGAGCAAGACGAGACGGAATTATGCCTGCGCGACATGCGGAAGTAATTCCTGCGGCGGGTGTCCTGATTTCGCAGAGTGCAGCCTTCGCGGACTTTCCGGCCGTAATGAAAAATTGCGCTTGCGCATGTTCCATCACTTAAATACGTCCAAGGAAGAGTCCCGCCGACTCCGACACCGACACGCGGCATGGCTCCGCGCAACGTGCATGTGCCCGTGGGTTAGCAGTTTCCATCCCGGACTTGTGCAATTTCGTATTTTGCGGAGAAGACGGAGTAGGTGGAGCCGCCTTGAGAACGTTCGCGGAGAGGACGGAGGATAAGATAAATGGCAAGAGAGAGAGAGAGAGAGAGAGAGGAGCGCGCTAACAAGAGGAATAAAATTCGCAAAAACAACAGGTAATACACGAGAGATGTATAATGTTCTCTCTTCCGGAGAAGAGCACGACAACGTTGCGGGCCGCGTGGCAGAAGGGAAAAATACAGAGGAGCGCGTCCTTCTTCATTGCAGAGTGGGACGCGAGAAGCGAATCGTTAGCGCGCGCGGAAATGGACCGCCAAGCATGGCCCGGAGCTCCGCATTAATGCATCTCACTAAGTAACTCGCGGTAACGAGCGAGTGGTTGCCGCTAAGTACTCGGTAAGTACGAGAGCGAATAGTAAGTACGAGTATCGTGTCCTTTGCCGTTCGACTTCCTTCCTCCTTTCCCTCTCTCCCTCCCTCCCACCTTTCTTCCTTCTTTCTTACTGCACTCGAGTGTGTAACAGTGACCCCGAGTCACCCTCGTGGTTTTGCCCACCCAGGAGATTCTTACAATTAATTACGCGGCTTTCGCCGGTGTCTCGTGGCAATCGACAATACATTTGTATGGATCGCCGAAAAAACCCTCGCTGGTCAAGGGTGGACGACCCTGCTCGGACGCGCAAACAACGAACCGAGGATCGAGTGGATTCTGTGGCGGTCGACAAGGACCGCGACGAAAAGCCGTTACAAGAAAGCGACTGAGAAAAACCCCTTGGTTGTTAGAACAAAGGCCTGTTTGATGATCATTAGCGAAACAGACCGAACAGTTACCGTTACAAATCACTTCTTATCACTTGTCATTTTAACAAACGTATCTGAGACCACATTTGTTCTCGTCTGTTCGGTTAGCTTAGTTACGTCTCCATTACACAGAGGTGTTGCTTACAGCAACAAATTGAAGATAACAGATCACTTGGGTCATTTGTTGCCTTATATCGACAAACCATTTATTGCAAGTGCTTGGTATGCTATAGTATTTTGTTAGATTAAAAAAACTTTTCCTTTCAGTGTGCCGACGAAAATCCTCACGGCGTATCCATTGTATCCGACGCTGCGTTCGTTGTACAAGGTTCCATGCTACTTAACTTCCTGTTAATTAGAGTTTAGATATCCCGGAAGGATCACGCTGACGAGAACATGAGTAGTGAAATGTGCTCGCGCTCCCACGTTGGAAGGGGATGAATTCGCATTGGATGGATTCGCAAAATCGGGACGAGCCTGGACTCCCTGTCTAAGGTCGTAAAAAGTAGCGCGAGACTCCTTACCTCTTGCATCATCAGAAAAGAATTGCAACGCGTCGCGAGAGGTCTCGTTAACCTAGAATTTACGCGAACGTTACGCGGACGAGACGCGAGCCCTTGGCGAAAGTGACGAGAGACCCGGAAAAATAAGCAATTTCTATCTTATCAGTCGAGCAGCAGTGCTACGCGTCTTTTTTTATTACGCGTTCTCGCTTACCCTCCACTTTCCGCGTACAACCCTATGAGTTCCTCTCTATTTCTCTTCCTCTCGCAACGTGCAAATTCGCGGCGCAATTTCACCGTAATTTAATCTAACGCGGCATCGTCCGAGCAAACTTCCTCGCTTCCTAAATCCCGTAGGAGCTCGCTGGCGGGCTCGAGCGGCTGGAGCGAGCCGCGGAGCGGGTGAATTTTTATCATGCCGCTTCGCCCGCTCGCGTGCCACCGCCGCGCTCTAATTTGCAGGCTGATTTTCGGTGAAATCGAGGAATTGCAATCTCTCCCTTTCCCTCATTCTCCCAGCGTGAGAGCGCGAAACGCGCAGAGACGGAGGACACGATCGCGGGCTTCATTTCGCTGATTTCGCGCAGCGGACGTATTCTCCGGATTCAATTAGAGTGTGTAAACTGTGCGTCGAAAGCTCGGTATATAAATTTCAGCAGCGTAAACGCTACGTTAGCCTGTGGTAATCCCATGTGTTATTATCGCTGTTATTATTGCGCGATGAATAAATTATGATATTGCGCGAAATATAACTGCATAACCGGGATTCGGTTCATTCGCGACTCGATCTAAAATTTCTGCGCCGCGCGTGTTGCCGCGGTCACTCTTGACATTCTACGCTGCTGTTAGTTTCGTTAACCCGGCGTATTTTTTTTCCTCGCCTTTGTGTCGCAGTGCCTCGTTGGATTGTTCGATAGCGGATTTGCGAAGCTCCCTCTTTGCCTGCCTGCCTGCCTCCCTCCCTCCCTCCCTCCCTCCCTGTCGCTCTCTCTCTCTCTCTCTCT
>NW_022639508.1:192138-195111 GCF_010583005.1 Odontomachus brunneus | reverse complement strand
TCTCTCTCTCTCTCTCTCTCTATCTATCTATCTATCTCTATCTCTATCTCTCGGTCTCTTCTGCTCTCAGCATCGCGTTCGCGTGCGATCCCAGTAATTTGTCGCAGCGGTGCATTCAACGCTACGGATCGAAGGGATTAAGCGCGCCTATGGGGTACACGAGCTCGCCCGCGAAAGCAGTTTGCGTTAATAGCGCGCGATCTTTCCCGCCGTCATCGGCGAGGGAGCGCGCGCGCGTCTCGACCGATAAATCATGCATGCGCGATAGTAAGGAAGTACGGCAATATCCATTTTTAGAGCCACTTTGTCAAGAGCTTAACGACCGTTTAGAGAACCCTTTAAACGTCGTCTCTAAGCCGCGCGCCATTCGCGAGCAGTTACATGCATACTAATGCCCTCCGTGTTCTTTTCTTTTTCGAATTGCCGTTCGTCCGTTTGTGAAATATCGAGAATAGCGCTTCGCGTAGCTCGTTATCCGAGATACTGCTTATTGATTCAAGAATGATTGTATTATTGTCGCATCGGTTATATCTTTGGCCGTGTATCTTGGCCACGGGCCGTTATGGTCTCATTTATGGTGCGAGAGACATCAGACGAGGTGTCTCTCGCCGTTTATTTACTGAAATAACAAAGTATCTATTAATAACCACCACGGTAAATTAAACTGTAAGCTCGCTCTGAATAAGTGAGTTCCCGTTCATCCGTCGGCGCAAATATAACGCGGCCGTAAATATAAAACGATGATACATTTCCAAGCAGACACGTTGGAATTAATACCTCGATATACGGGACATTCATCGTAACGCTGTATTCATTATTCTTTTTACAATGATTGAGCGGTATGATTTACTCAGAAAAACCTCTAGATGCAATGAATCATTTTTTCACGGGCAATGAGATGCAACAATAAAAATTCTGAAAACGTTATTTTTCCATAAAAATATTCGAGGTCATTTTTTAAATTATATCTTTTTTGTCTGTGATATTGTGAAAAGGATCAAAGTAAATTTAACGGTAACGCGTAATATTATTTGCACTGACATTTGACAGCGAAGATACAAACAAAAAATACAGTGATGTTCGGAGTGCAATATAATGAATAAAATTAGGTGCACGGAACATGCTCGAAATATAATTCACTTTCTGCAACGCGAAGCTCCGCCCTTTGCAGTGGAGTTTTATATGTCGCATCAATTATTTCGATTTATTTTTCAGTATGCTTGTTTCATCATACGTTGTTGAAATTCTTCATTATTTATTATTTTATTGGATTCTTTTTTGCTGTAAAATAGCAAAAAAATAATATTATATCCCAAGTAAGAATTTACTACTGGCATCAAAGTGGCCCAGTACCGATTTATGGTAAACATTACTGGCATAGTACCAGATGCCAGTACGGATTTAGTATTAGTGTGATACTGGGATGATAGAAAAGGACCAATATCGGAAAACATATTGTCACCGAAAATCAGTACTATATCAGTATAAAAAAGTATTGATTCCTAGCACTGGGAAAGTACCTATTCCCAGTACTGGGCCAGTATCGATTCCTAGTAATTTTTATTACCTGTACAATTGTTAACATCACAACTATATAGTATGGAAAGAAAGATCAGACCATGGCCGGGGCTACTCTCGTATCTATACAAGTCTATTTTTAATAGTCATATAAAGAAAAAATCTTCGGGGCGACGGCTGGAATCGAACTCAAGTCTTCCGTTTGTCACAGACAAGCGTTCTTATCACTGAGCTATCTAGGTTTTACGTTAATGACTTCTTCCGTTTTCCCATGAAGGACATTGGTATCGTTCGTTTTTCGATAGCGGCACAATATTGGCCTAATATCCTCTATTGACAGGTTGTATACGATTCTTATTTGGGTATCCAGTACTAATTCTATCAACAGGGCCAGTACCAATAATACTGCCTTTTTAATACTGGGCCAGAAACCGAAAACGACAAACACTTTTCGGTAACGCCCCAATACACGTACGGTACGACTATCCAGTACCTAACTTTAGTACGGAGGCAGTACCAATAATACAGTTTTTTTATATTAGGCCCAGTACTGAGCCAGTACCAAAACCGCTTTTCGCTTTTCGGTATCGACCCAGTTTCGGGCCATTTTTCCATACTGACGAAACGTATATGATTCCTACTTGGGATGAATTAATGCTGAATTGATTCCCTTTACAACGCTACGGATAAAGAAAGATATGATTTCATTTGAAAACGTAAAGGTAGCTTTGATCTTTTTACGAAAAAAAACAACGTTTCCGAAACTTTTATCGTTGCATTTTATTGCCGTTTAGAAATCGATTCATCGCATCTGGAACTTTTCCTGCCCGATCATTGTAGCTGATGAAAATGTAGCGGATTACGATGAACGCTCTCTTTCCCTCGAGCCCTTCCCGTCAATCTTTCCCCGAACATTTTAAGCGCCGGCATGATTATCGAAATTTCAAGGGAAATCGTCGATCCCCGCGCAGCGCGCAGATTCGTTAATAATCGTACGGGCTATATTTTTGAATTCGTCAGAAACGCTTCATGGGAACGCTTCTCGTGTCATATCGGAAATGTCGTTTCTTGTCTCTTCCGTGCGATTGCACTAAAGGTATTCGCGTCGCGATTTTATGGGTGGTACAGTGGAAGCGCATGAAAGCACAATGAATACGTTCGATGTGCATCGAGAAAATGCGCGAGCTTGGGTTGCGACAAAACAACGCGCGCGAATGCAATCCTTTTTATTGTTTCTCGTGAGATGTTTCTTTTTCAATTTCTCAGATCGGGGATCGCGTTTGCCGGATGATAGAGCCGCCTACGTGATTTCAAAGATAACTCACACGATGACGTTGTGCCGTTGTTGTCGTCGTGAACGCTCTGCGCGCTTCTAATTCGTCGAAATTTCGCGACGGAATTGTATTGTTCCTCGCTCGACACTTCGCGTTACATTCCCCCCCCCCCCCCCTTTCC
>NW_022639508.1:187485-192062 GCF_010583005.1 Odontomachus brunneus | reverse complement strand
TGCCTTTCCCTCTTTCTCTCTCTCTCTCTCTCTGTCTGTCTGTCACTTTGCTGCCATCTCCTCGTATTATTCGCGCAAAACTCGATGGAATAAATTCGCGACACGATCGAGCAGTCCGCTCTGTTAAGTAATTTAACGGAGCGTAATTGTCCGACGAGCCAGCTCCCGTCGATGTTATGTTTCTTCGCAATTCGCCCGGGAAGTTTGCCGGTGTGGAATTACGTCAACGGAATTAACATTCGTCCGATAGACGACAATTTGTCTTTGCGCCATTAAAATTCCTCGGGGAGTTTCCTCAGGAGTTTCCCCGGCTGAAACATCGAAGCGAGCCCGGGTTCTCCGTAGCACCATGGTAGCACCGTACTCGAAATGTCGCAAAAAGTTGGCCGATGTTAATGGGTCGGCACGATTACGTGAACCGCAAAGAGCAGCGCAACCGACCGACCGACCGGCCGATTGGCCGGCCGGCCGGCTGCCGTGAGACGGGACGAGACGAGACGAGGTGAAGCGAAGAACAGCAAGTACCGTTATTCGGCTCGCGAAGCCAAGATGCAGCAACGGCGAGCGATACCTGCTGCCGGAGCATCCATACCACCGTCGACGAACTTCGCGCTCTGTTGAATTATGCATGATCTTGCCAGCGCCCTCGGCCGTCCGCCGTTCGCGTAGCCGCCAACCATTCGCGTCTCCGCAGGCACTTTTGCCACGTCTTATTTAATAATCACGATGAGATTTCTAGTATTAGAAAGACGGCGACGCGACCCAGCGGTGTGGAGTGCCACGTCTCGCAGCGCGAGCGTAAAATGTATGCAAGGTATCGTTCTCCAGCTGGAGGACGTGAGCTCGAGAAATACATCCCTGAATTGCTGAATTCGCGATTCGACCTGAAACGTCCGAAGCCATACAAAAATTCCTCCAAAGGCGCCTCCGCCACTCTTTCTGAGGGTCGCCTCTCTTTCTGAGACGCAATTCGTCCGACTTCAAGCGCCGACGACGAATATTTATCCGACCAGAAATTTACCCCATGATTTTCCTGGTCGGGCCCAATCAGTCATCTGGTTTGCACAGGACGACGTTATACAGTCCTGATAAAATGTGTAATGCAGCGTGGCAATCAGAATGTTACTAATAACAATGAATATTAATAATTAGAGTTTTATTAGTCATTAGGACCTAATAACGTCACTCTATATAATCCAAATGGAAAATTAACCAGCATGTAGCTAGTAACCAGATTTGGCGATGCTTGCTTCGCCAATGAGTAAAATTAGAAAATTTCTGACTACATTCTGACTAGTTTCTAATTAATGTTTTCCTTTTTTTAATTTTTTTCAAGTAGTTTTCGATTCTACAAATGCAATATTTTATTATTTAGGCAATGTAGAAATAACGTGAAATTCGTGTTTCAGAAGGTGAAGTTTTTTCATGTGGAAACTCGTTATTGAGATGGTTATTGCTTTATTATTACTTCCCATCTTCTGTTGTCTAGTTTCCGGCCAGTGACTGGCCAAGGAAGCATGTGACCGCGCAGCATTTTCCTGAAGCCAATTTCTATACAGTTACTGTCCGATAGCCCCAGTGAAAATCAGTGACTAGTTTCACCTAGAAATTCCTCTCGGGAAGTAACTGATTGGGATCAACTTGAACTCTGAGATAGATATGAGTGCGAATCTGCGACAGTCGGGGACTCGGCATCCATCCGGAATTGCCGACGGAGCGGTCGCAAAATCGCGACAGAACAGCGAAATTGATACCAGACGTCGTCGTTCGCGCGTACTCGCACTCGCGCGGGATGGGCACACATATTGCCATCGCGGATGTTGCGTCGCGGAAACGGACGAGAATTTGCGAGAGCTGAATGCGCGCGGCTGGGACGTTCCGCAGTACGGATACGCTCCGGAGGAGCGCCATAACCCGGCGCCGCTACGAGCGCAAGCTCCGCCGGTGCTTGAAACTTAATCCACCGCGTCGTCGTCATAAGATAACGGCACTCGGCATCGCATAAACTTCATTGTTCCCGAGGTAAGCGCGCCTGGCGCAACATCAGCCCCGTTACATCGCGTCGCCTCTCCGCATTGTCCCGAGACTATTCCCCGCGTGTATCCCTCGGATAACATGGACGTACCGCCGCTGATACAGCGATCCTTTGACAGGGATGACCGCGGCTGACCGGTGAAACGATCGATTGATCGACGGACGGCTCTTCACGGACTCAAGCATCGCGAATCGACGAGTTCCTTTCGCAACGTGTAAGCGCGGCGAATATTCCCACGTCTCTGCTCTATCCATCTCACTATCTCACAGTCAACAGATTTTCTTTATTTTTCGTTTTCTTATTTTGATCTTGCTGCAAATACTCGCTCGCTCATGGTACGATAATGAAATTTATGCGATCTTGTGCTATTGTTTAGTGCTCGAGAGAGTTTAATCCCAGAGCGCTTAATAAACGCTATTTTCCATCTTTCTTGCTTTCTCTCTCTCTCTCTCTCTCTCTCTCTCTCTCTCTTTCTCTCTTTACCTTCGCTTTTGCCTCTTCAGCTCGCGGCGGTTTCATACTTGCTGGCTGGAACGTCGCGCGATTTGAGGAACGCGAAAGGTAGTATCCACGCTACGTAAATTACTGTTATGTTCACTTGATACTCCGATGATAATAATTTCGCTAACCGCACCGCACTTTGTTACCGCTCCAAGTAGCGGAAGAAGGTCTTCGGAGGAAGGAAGAAAAGACGCTTCGCGAGGATTCAAAACAACTGAGCTGGAATATAAGATAAGAACGCAGCGCAGCGCGGAAAATGCTCTTCGGAGCGGAGAGAAACACGACGTTATATACGGAACAGGATATCCCCGGGGGAATCCAGCAAAAATCCGAGAAATCGTGGACAATAAATCGTGATAAGATTTCTCTAATGACCTCGTTCGAGAGAGACGCAGTAATTAGCAAATTTTAATGTAGCTGCTGAACGACGCGCACTCGGCGTCACGTCTTGAGATTTACTGCGAGACTTCTCCGGATATCAATTTTATGAGACTAATTATTCTAATGGCGTAAAAATACTAGATATTAAACAAAATAAAAGGACGTCGATTTCGTACTTTCGCAGGAATTGATCAGGTGAATCGCACCGTAGAAATTTTCGTTTCGCTATTCATCGTTATGTGTAATTAAAGATTTATGGAAAAATACGTACGAGAAAATACTTGACGCGATACGCTTCGGCAAAATATTTTTGTTCAATTCGCGTTTATCTCGCACGAGACTCGCTATATATGTGTGCATACGAATTTCTTAGTAAAATACACCATTTACATTCACACGCGTCGCAGAATAACCGAGAAAAGGGAAACGTCTATCGAGATGAAACGTCGGTTTTCTCGGAAAAATTGGTGTCTTGCGTCAAGGGTGCAATCGGCCCCGTTGAAGCCAGCCGGCGCTGTTAAGAAGCCGCGGAAATTCTCAATGGTGACATCCGTCTGTTGTTATGCTAAAATTAGAGAGCATAGGGAACAGACGTGGAAAGACCAATTGTACCTGCCGCGAATAAAAGGAAAGGCAGTGAGTCGCACTGCTGTCGCGGGGCCCTTGGGAAATAAAATTTACATCGATGAAAATTTATGTCTCGCCCGCCCTTCTTTCCTCGTCGCTATTTCACAGCGCCAACTAATTCTCCCGCCATTGCGCCGGAAAATGTAAGGGAATTCGAAAACGGCTGCGGGCGCGCACGGTTACACCGTTGCTAGCTCAGTTCCTCAATTTGCAGTCACGGCGCGAGGGAGAACCAACTAATCGTTGATGTTCGCCGTTTTGCGAATCGCACGGTCGAATCAGCGCGCGAATCTCGCGTCCGAGAACGTGTGTGTGTGTGTCTGTGTGTGTGCCTGCATTGGTTAACTTCCAAGACAAGAGTGGCTTTCCGCTCGACGGCGTCGCCCGTAAGAGTGGAAAAAGTCGTTTCCGAAGGAAAACAGGAAAGCGACATAAGGCAAGCGTGATTCCGCCAGGATCAGGACGACTCGTTTCCCGTTATCTTTCGCGCGCGCGCACGCACGCACGCACGCTTGCTCGCTCGCTCGTTCGCGGTGCATACGAGGTCGCGAGCGTCGAACCAAACGTCAAGTTTCGCAATAAGCCAGAGAATCGCGTACGGCACAGCGTGTGCAAGCATCCGTTCGCGCGCAATTTTTTTTCTCTCTCTGTCTTTTTTCCAGCGCGTCTATTTGCCCGAAAAAAATCCGTTTGGAGTAGACACGCCGCGAGATATAAAATGTACTCTTTGGATTTACGACGATGGAGAGTGAAAATAAAAAAAGAAAGAGGAGATAGAGATAGAGAGAGAGAGAAGGAAAAAGAGGGCGAATACTCGAGCGCGAAGCTACATGCGCGCACGCATGTATATGCATCAGAGAAAACGGTCGTTTTTGTCGGCGAGTAAAAAACATTTCCCAGTTCGCGTAGGAGATGCTGGAGGCAGAAACAATTTTCGATTCGACGCATGCGAAAATTCATATCGTCGCGTCGAAAAGGGCAGAGAGGCAGAGAGAGAGAGAGAGAGAGAGAGAGAGAGAGAGAGAGAGAGAGA
>NW_022639508.1:186570-187307 GCF_010583005.1 Odontomachus brunneus | reverse complement strand
AGAGAGAGAGAGAGAGAGAGAGAGAGAGAGAGAGAGAGAGAGAGAGAGAAGAGGGAGGGAATCGAGGGAGGGTGAGAACGCGGCAGGGCTACACGCTGGCACGGCGAATCGACGTGTTTGCAAATGTTCGACGCGTGGCCGCGACGCCGTGATGGAAGAGAAAAATTGCCTATTTCGACATCCAGCATTTTCCCAGGCGCATCTCACCCGCCCAGTAATCTAGATTGCGGCTTGCATGTCGACGAAATATTCCCGGCGCGTGTACGATGACCGCGTTCTCTCTCTCTCTCTCTCTCTCTCTCTCTCCCTCCATCTCCCCCCTTTCTCCCTCTCCTTTCTGCCCGATGCTATCCTCCGCTCGCTCGTCGCTCGCGCAATTCGCGCAACTCTCGGGTCTCGCGCGAGAACGCGAGACTTTCCGCGCCCGTTGTTTCTTTGCCTGCTTTTTCGTTTTATCTTTTTCCCTTTTTCCCGCTCTTTCTTTTTTCTTTTGCACGGTAGCTCTCAACGGAATTTATGACAAATTTCCGGACCGCCCCGTTATTTTAATCCGGCCGCAATCTGCACGACGGAAATATTTGCGAGGAGACGTTAACCGCGGATTTTAGCTGGCGTGTTACAAATTGCACATTTTCTCCGCGGGTCCGTGGCGAAAGGACAAATCGATCGTAATTGTTAGAGTGTATATCCTTTCTATATATATATATATATATATATATATATATATATATATATAT
>NW_022639508.1:142685-186560 GCF_010583005.1 Odontomachus brunneus | reverse complement strand
CTTTTCTGAACTGTCTATTTTCTCTACCGCCTGAGAAGAAGTTTGTCTCTGGACGAAGGGCCTGTCAATTCGTCTCTGGTGGGCGCGTTGACGCCTGACGTAACGTCGTTACGTTGCGAACGCTCGTCGGGAAATTCGCGAACGCCTGGATCGACCGGTAGATGCATTTGTTGCAGCGACCCAACACAGCGGCGCTTTTTATCGGCGCGGATCTTCTTCCGTGTCGCACGCACAGGGGAAAAGGGTTACGATTGCAATATAGAACACAGTGGAAAAGAGAGAGACCGGGGAGGGGAGGGAAAGAGAGCGAGAGAGAAAGAGAAGGAGACGAGAACGGGTCGTTGCTTGGAAAGTCGGTGAAGTATTAGCATGCTCATGTCACGCGAAGAGAACAAACGTCGACTATTTGTACGCCGTTTAAGAGGCTCCCCGTATTCTGAGAATCGCCACGAGCCTCGGAGAGCGAGATCGAAATATCGCGATATTTATAATGGCGTGCATATCGATGCCGCTCTGAGGACATCATCCCACATCATAAATTTAACCACTGCTGTAAACGATCGAGACTGCGGCGCTTGTTAGAGCAGTTATAAAGCTTGGGTTTTATATTTAACCGCGTTATCTATACGTAGATATTTAAAGTAGAAGCTTGCATATATACACATGCGCATGTATTGCTCGATAAAGTAGCTGTCAAATTCTTGGAGAATTTTCTCTTATGCATGCGCTCGCACTAACTTCATTCGCGTGAGACTGTCAGATTTTCTTCTTAATATCCACCATGAGTATACGGGCTCGTTCCGCCACTCGCTTCCTTCTCAACGCGTCCATCGACTAATAATTAAAACACGCGCGCTGTCGCGTGCAAATATTTCATGCATCCTTATCGCGATGCGGGGGACACTTAGTTGATACACGCGCGCTATCTAACCGCCAATCGAATCAAATAAATAAAGTATGCACGCCCCCGTGTTGGAAAATTTTTCGTGTTTCTTATCCTTAAATGGACGCGTCGTCGGGACCGTCCTATACTTACTCCAGCTGCGTAAACAAACGACGTGGAAAGCAATTTCATCGATTCCGCGACGTCTCCAGGAGGGAAGAAAAAGCAAAGAAAGAAAGAGAGAGCGCAAGAGAGAAAGAGAGAGAGAGAGCGAGACGCTCGTTATCAGAAGGAGGACTGGCAGTCATTTTGTGGAAGTTTGCACGACATTCTCCGTGTCGCGAGCTAAGAAGATGAAGAATTCACGGGAAAACACGCCAGCATGAGCCCGTGTGTGCGCGCCTGCGTCGAGAGACGCGCAACGCGATTTATTGGATGAAATGCAAATTGAATCGTAGTTAGCGAGAGTACCGAGAAACGACGCGAGTAAATCGCGCCTCCATCCCCCCTCCCTTTTCGCCCCCGTCCCGTTACTGCTCCTTTCCGATCCTTCTCGCCGTTGCTGCCGTCGTTGCTCTTCTTGGCCGCGCCTGCTCGCGATTCCCCGTGTTCTCTCTCCGATAATTCGCACATAAATTCACGACAAATTGAAATAAAAACTAGGTCGATCGAAATGCTATTTACCCGAATGCGCGCGCCAAGAAGGAGCCCGCGAGATCGTTTAGTACGGTCGAGAGGCAATCGCGCGCGCGGTGCGATTTTCCCCCGTGTCGGTTAATTGCCTACTTTGCATCTGTTTCTGATTATCTCGCGGGGGCGAGACGGTCGTTACCGGATCGTCGACTCCGCTTTTCCTTCGCCGGGCTGCTTCGTATTCGCGTCGGCGAATCCTCGTGCGAGAAAGGTCTCGGGAGAGGCCTCGGCTCCAGGCATTCCCGATGCTCGTACGCGCGGCGCATTATTTCACGTTAGAATTTCGCGCACGCGGCCAAATTGATCGCTCGTTACGCGGTGAGCGTCATGCCGCCTTTAAAAGCGGCTAAATCACCTTTTATCCTCGCACGTCTATTGACAGAACACACGCGTTACAAATGAACCGCGAAAATTCCTATATGCCAGCTTTCAGAGACGATTATTCGCCGCGAATGAAAGCAGCGCGCGAATAGAATCGCCATGGTTCTTGTGAACTTAGAAACAAAAAAGGAAATAAATACGTACAGGCTGTCAATTTGACAATTTGACAATTTGACGTTTTGTGCAGGTAGAACTTATCAAACTCAACACAAAATTCTTCTACCATTTCATAAGCAAGCACGTAAAATTGTGCGTTATTGATTAAAGAAGATTGGTGCATGATCATCCGCGATAATGCGCTAATCTTCTTTAATTAATAACCAACCATCTACGTGGTTGCTCGCAGAGTGGTAGAGACTTTTTCGTTCAGTTTGACTTAACGTACAAGCACACGATGGTCGACGTCGCCGTCACAGCTCATCCATCTACCGTATCGCGTGTCATCATTCATCTTCTTTTAATACATTAATAGATTAATAACTCAAAATTGTACGTGGTTGTTTGCGAAATGGTGCAGAAATTTTATATTCACTTTGATGAGTCATTTCTACCTGCATGCAATGGGTGTGCCCTGAATTGTCAGACACCCCGTATATCGCTATCTTTTTCAGAGCACACACACACACACACACACATACACACGTATACTGTGTTCCACGATAAATCTACCTCTGCCTTTTGCCGTGTGTTCCTCCCCCATCCCTCGCTGCGTCCCCCCGCGGCATATATTTCTGTTCTGTCGCTCACAGACACAAAGTCGCCGGGAACTTTTGCGGCGTCTCGCTTTAATGCAGTGTAGATTCACGTTCATTATACGCCAGATGCTTCATTACCGCCACCGGCTTTCGCCGATAGATAACGGGGGCGCCGCGAATTTACAAATCGCGCGTATAACGGTGCCTCACGATGTAAACGATGTAAACGAGCGATATCCGACGCGAACAGCAACTTGCCCGCCGCGAGTTCGTACGAAAAACGCACTTTGCGATCGAGACACGGCAGACTTTCGCGAGATCCGCGGTTTCGCGTCTCTCGCGCGCGTGTGATCTTTGCAGCGAGCCTCTGCACGGTCGAGCGCGTGCGCGATACGTCCAAAGCGACGTAATAACATATTATGTTCGCGAGCCGCGTCCGTCAGCGTGATGAATTACGCTACCCGATAGTTAATACAAGGCTGCAATAAGAGTTAATCAAATATTGACACCGCGGGTGCGCAAATACAGCATAGACGTGGCGACGTGCGCGTTTTGTCATGAACGCGGTGCTCTCGCTCGCGGGATATCTCTATACGCGTCATTCGACTTTCCGACAGATTGATTTGTATCCACTGTTTACGGGGAGTTGGGGGACAGCAGCAGGGAGAAAAAGAGCGCCGTTTATTTGTCGCGATGTGTAAATTTGCCGGCGTGCGTGCGCGATTCAAGTGGACACTTTCGTCAAGTCGGTAAATACAAAATAGAATAAAGGAAAAAAAACGAGGCGAAAAAAGAAGGGAAAATAGCCAATTGATACAACAATGTCGAGGATCGCGACGGAGCAAACTACTGCTACTATTACTGCGACTACTACTACTACTGCTACCACCACTGCTATTCCTAGTCGGTCTACCGAAAATATTGAATATTGTAACGAGCGTTACAATAGTTATAATCACTTTCAGTCAATTAAAGTGCGCGATGAAGATTGGAAAGCGTCAGGCGCACAATACACGGCCGGCGAACGATAACAACGTTCACATACGTCGCGCGCGTGCGGCGGAAGTCCATTTTATAATTACTTTATTTAAACTTTCGCGCAAAGCCCCGGGGAAGTTCGAAAATCCGCGCGTGGCACTCATTTAATTGAACGCGAAACAATGTGGGGCGCAATTGCGCGCGACCATGTCGAGGGCCGGAGTAGACGGAGTAATGCTGTTATAATCGAGGATACGCGCGCTAATGGCGCATTGCATTAATTGGACGGCTCCGTGGCGTTTCTCGTCTCGCTCATCGGCGCGACCCGCAGAGATCGCGCGGAACGTTCGGGAAAAAGTGTCCCCGCAGAGCGGAGAAGCTACGAGAGGTGGGAAGAACGATCGATCGCGATTCGTCGATGTTCAACCTCGCGCTAATTAAATCGCAAATTAAAGCCACGCGTTGGTCCCGCGAAATCAACCGGGGGAAGGAAGAAGAGCGAGACGAAGGAAACACACAAAAATATTAAACATATCTCGTGGAGAGGAAAGGCTTGTGACAATTCGACTAGTCGTAATTACGGCGATGTTGCGGGTTTACCAATATTTGTAATCCGCATATTTACCGATATTTCAGCGTTTCGAATATCGATATCAATATTCTCCATTCCCGTTCTCTCTTTTCCCCTGACTCTGTACGTGGCATCCTGTGACTATTAACTTACACACACGGTTAATATTTATTTTCAAATGTATAAAAGTTATTCTCGAAAACATATTGACTGGATGAAACGAGCGTCGGAGCTCTGCAAGCTTCAAAAGATGCCGAGTGATTGAATATGCCGCGTTAAATTACCTGGCATATTAAATAATATTCATTAAATAAAGTTATAATTTATTCGTGATATAAGCATATATATTTGCATATAATTTAAAGAACGACAGAAATCGACGCGTGGATATTAGCAGGTAAATCGGAGTTCCATTTGATATTCGGATCATAAACAAATAAGTAAATGCATAAACAAACAACTGTTCGAATAACCAATATTGAATAATAGACAAATAAACGATCAAACGTTTCAATTGCGAGCTCGGTTTGAGCTGTCGACGGCCGCGTATCCAATTCAGCAGGTGCGACTACGCCCTGTAACGATTGCGGGACAAGAAATGCGAGACTGAGAGGAAAATTCGACGTGATAATAATTGCGCGAGGGAAATACGCATGAGCCGAATACTTCCCCAGAACGGAGGTGTTCAGTAGTGCGATTCTGTGACTCGTTAATTGTCGTTAACGAGTTGTCGTGTTATAACGTTGCGCAGATGACCCAGTATATGCCAGAAAAAAATATGTAACGATACACAGCGCTAGTGATATTGTCGTTAACCCTACAGTCGCGCTACTTTTCGAACACGAGTCGACACATGGGATCTTGAGAGACCCCAATATGAAAAATTAATTTGTATCTTTTATATTGAGAACTTAAATATTTTCTTTGTTTAATTAGGTTTTTGAGTTCATACAAAATATAAGGAAAGACTATTTTGGATATAATATTCTCTTAAAGACCCGTCATGCGACGACTGTAGGGTTAACGACAGTAAACGAGTTACGGAGTCGCACCCCTGGTCGAGGGCACGCGCGACGATCGGCTTAATTTCAATCGCTGCGAACCGCGTGCTTGCGTGATGCCGCTGGCATCTTCACGCTCCACATGTCGAAGGCACGCCACGAGAATTCGCGGACCGAACGGAAACGCACGGATTCGAGCGCGCATTCGGAGATCGATACGTCGCATTCCGTTCTAATAACACCGCCGGTGTGTCCCGATAGTTCGACTGATTACTCATTAAGGCGGAGATTACTCGTTGCGGTGAGAATACGGCGACTCTCAGCAAAAAATATTCATTGACGTGAGAAAAAGTAGGAGGTGGAGAGCGATATCGACCGGTGTCGCTCGTGATTTAGTTCTTGCGAACGCGGACGAGATGTTTGTGACAATTGCGGGCGGACTGATTTATTCGAGACTTGCGTCTAAAGCTTCTCACTTACCTTGCGGTCACGTACGAGGGGCAAATACGCATCTCCGTCGATTCGCTCTCTGACCTGCAAACAAAGAAAACGAAGATATGATACGACGGTATTACTAAAATATGACGAACAATTGTGTACGGAAAGAATGTTGTAATTCTCTCTCCTTCTTCTCACTCTGAGAGAAAGAATATTTAACAAATAAGAAATGTTAATTTTCGGTGAATATTAATAAAGCATTTACTTTAACTTAAACTCTTTTATTTAAATAAAATAAACAATTGCTTTCAGAAGAAGCTAAAGCTTCAAGAAAATGTACATTGTTTTATTTGAAAAATACATTTTGTATTTGCACAATATGTTATTGGTACTCACCAAATAAAGATCCTTTTTTCTTAAATATTTTTCTCTCTCATTGCATGCATTCTTTTTTATTTTATTATGTTTCTACTAGTAGAACGCAGAGATAGACTGCCAATAAAGTCTATCTTTCTGTGGAATATTGGAATTTTTTTGACAATATATTTCAGTTTGTAAAATATAAATAACATGTACGAAATAAAAGAATAATAAATTATTGCAGAATGTCAATTCTGGTTCGTTCACTAGAAACTCAGTAGAGCCAACCAAATTTTCCATGTATTTTCCATGTATATTATACACAGAAAAGATTTGATTGGAATAATCAAATATCTGGAGAAATATGAACGAACTAGAATTTACTAGAAAACCCCGATTAAAATTATCAGAATCTTGTTCAAGTTAACAAGATTTTGGTTAACCAGAAATCTTGTTTGGTCGATTAGAATCTTGTTAACTTGAACAGAACTCTGATAAGTTGAAATGAAATTCTGATTCGTTCAGATATTTCGTTAATTCTACCAAATTATTTTTCCCTTGTACACACATGGCACGTAATATGGCACAGTAAACGCTCGGTCTGCGGATGCTCGATAGAACGTTGTTATCGCCGAGCTTTCTCGACTTTCTTCGGCTAAACGAGTTCAGGCTCGATCTCGACCTTTTAATCGTTTTGATACTGAAAGATGTACAAGCGAGACCGATTTATCGGCGCGCATGATACAGTTTCAACTGGTCGTGGTGAAATGGTAAAAACAGGTACAGGGACTCGAGTTTAATTCGCGATCTGGCATTTTCAGCATTTAAATTCCGCGTTTGGTCGCAATAACGCCGGACGAACCGGAAGCACAATAAGTGACGCCAGATGCTGCACAGCAGTAATAAGGGACGAATATCTTTACTCCACTCCTGAAGGAACCACGGCGAAATCTCCCCCCTCCTCTCTCTCGATCTAATTCCACCCGGTAGGCAAGCTGCGACGCTCCAATTAGCAAATTCTTGCCAACCGGCACGAATTAACAAATTCTCGCACGCAATCTTGCGCCAAATGTCGCCCGACAAGGCCCGACGACAACGGCTCGCGATACATTTTAATTCGATGTCCGTGTTTCTTTCCACCAAGCGTGTAACATAAACACTGAACGCGCAGCAGAAGTCGGGAAAGGCCGTCGTCTGACCGACTCGCCCTTTTACACTTACACCATCAGCTACGCGAGCACCGAAAATACAATTATAAATAAAATATCTTGAAATAAATAAAAAACGTTGGATTTTTTAACTTTTGACATACAAATAAATGAGCAATGTTAATGAAGAAAATGAAAAAGAAATAAATTAATCAGAAATACGATTATATTAACAACATGAAGATAAATCATCGTATTATAACATAGATAACATTCCTTGACTTGATTATTTGATTTGTCTTGACATGAAACTAAATAAATTACACAACGTTGAACTAATAATAAATATTAACGGAAAAAAATAAGTAGCAGAAAATAAAATAAAAATAGACAATAAATAATAACAGGGCCATAACAAGAGCATAATTCATATTTTGGTACACGAGGATCTTGTAAAATAACGAATTAATAAATTAATATTAAATAATGATTCAACGTGGTCTCTCTCGTGGACATTTATTCCATGAAATCCCTTCGACTTTCTCGCTCGAACGAATAACACGAACGACCGACTCGACATTGTCCTCGATATGCCTTTATATTAAAATTGTTACGCTGCGAAGTATATACGCGATAATTTCACCATTATTAACGATATATTATTATAATTATTTTTTTAAATAACAGACGCACCTGTTCGCATACACAGAATCGTCTACTGCAAAAACTGAAATTAACAATTTGGACAATTTCGGATTTCGGGTTTATATTGAACAACGATCGGATATCATGTATCAAATCGGCCGGATTTCGGATACAGCTTTCAGGGTGCATTTAGAAAGGGATTTTCTCAAGAACTTGCATAGATGAGCAGCAGCCGCTTAGCGTAAGAGCGCATGCGCACTTGTGTGTATGTGCGCGCGCGCGATAAGTTATTCAAAGCTCACAAATGCAACGGGGTGAATGCGACAGCAGTAAACTAGGAATATTAATCGCGTGAACTTAATATTTCATGAGATAGAATGTGTCGACTGCATTCCTATTTGAATATGCTCCTGTAATGAATTCTGGATTTTTGGTATGCAAATTGACCGCCGGACGACGTCGACTAACGACAATGAGGCGGTTCTGTGCCTCCACTATGAAATTCAATCCACTCCCGCGAATTCGAATTTATTATTATTCCTAATATTTATTATTATTATCCACGCTTACGTGATTCTTAAGCATACTATACGAGTTTCTTGTGCACGCAGAGGCATGCGAATTGACTCATCACTCGATATGTCTCAAGGAAAATCCTCGTCCCCGCTTCGGCCGTCTACCCCCTCTCGTCTTCGATCTCGTTAGTTCTTGTCTGACCTCGACGAAATTTTGCGGTGGATAGGGAACAGGCATCGGTCGCGAAAAAAGAAAGGATGAAAAGGGAACGAGCGCTGTTAAAGTTTCGTGTGCATGTCTGATGGCTCGTCGAAATGGAACGTTCGATGTAATATAATCGTCGTGTTTGCGCCCAGAGTTCTACTGCCGATCCCCCTCCCCCCGCTCGCTCTCTCTTCCACCCGTCGTGCGTTCACCCGTTCGCGTTCTCTTCGGCGCCTCCCTCCGTCCGTTCTTCAGCATCCACACGACCGCCAGAGAACGGGTCGTGAGATTGAGAGCGAAACTTTTTAACTATTCCCAACGTACGCTCGCTCCTCGTGGCCGATAGAGCGGCGGTGGGACGGGCGGGATAGGAGGTGAAAGGAGAAATAACAAGAAGAAGATGAAGAAGAAGTGGAGGACGAAGAAGCTGAAGATGAGCAAGGAGAGAAGGAGGCAAGAAAGGTCGGCCTAGCCTCATGACCCTCATATCCCGGCGGATGATAATAGCATCTCTCCCGTCATGCCGCGAGGATGAGAAACACGACGACGTCAAAAGTGCCTTCCAATCCTCGTGCCGTTCTCTCTTCGCCAAGACCAATCCCACGACTCGCCGCACGGCGGGAGAACCCGCCGTTCCAAAAAAGGATCTAATAGTCGTCTGACCTGGAAGCTGGGGATTTCGCGGGAGCGGGATGCGAACAAATTCCGCGAGCTTCACCACGACGTTGAGGCATGCCGCTCGGGTCATAAGAGTCGCGCGGCGGATCCACTACGCTCGTCATGAACTTACGCCATCGTGATTACTTGGACTCGTGATCAGAGGTCTTCGGAGATCCCAAGTCGCCGACCGACCCGGTTTTAACTACAGAACGAGGATCAGGAGTCGCGCTACGTCGTCGGCGGATTGTGAGAAAATGGCGGGAATGGTCTAAATAAAGCTCGCCTTGTGCCACGAGTTACGAATGTTGGCCACGGCTGGTAAATTAATTTTGATACAAACACACACGAGCACGCGCGCGCAAACATACACGCGATACACGACGTGTAACATCGATCGCGGGGAACGTGTGCGGAATTGTCAGCGTGATAATATAGACATATTATCAATGAACTAGTTGGTTACCGGCGTGTGTATGACAATCCATCCGTTTCAATCAATGAGGACGTCCGTCCAAAGTAACGGATCGCGCGTGCTGCGTACTTGAAATTTTTCTAGGGTCAACTAACGTCAGTTTGTTCGGACAGATGACATCTCCGTTATCGACGCCATTGTAACACTCATTTTCCGAACCTCTCTCTTTCCCTCTCTCTCTCTCTCTCTCTCTCTCTCTCTCTCTCTCTCTTTCTATCTCTTTCCCTCGAGCGATGCGCAGCGACCGCACGCATGCAAGCGGAAGACTGTCAATTCAGTCAATACCGGCCGCGCAGCAACGAAACGCATTACTTAATCTAGCGACATGTCTCCATGCGAGGGTCTCCATTTAGAGCGCTCGATGATGCAGCCAAATTCGCGCATGCTTGCGCGATAAACGATCTCGTTTTTCCCGCAACGGGTTGCAGTTCAAAGTGTCTTTTTCGAGGAAAATTTTAAAATGCATGAGAATCCATGGTATATATGACGTGAAATATAGGTGTTCAGTAAAATTTTCCCCCGAAAGAACGTGTTTTCGAGTACAACCGTGGACGATAAAATTAACGAGACGCGGGGTGAAATTCAAAGAACGTCTCTGTATTATTGTTTATTTCCAAAAAATCTCCAATGAATGTTTCGACAAGCGTGCCGGGACGTTTCGGAAATTAATTGACGAATGCAAAAATTAATTGACGGGCTTTGATGCGTCATATTTAACAAAACAATGTTTAACGTCTTTCGCGATTCAACGTGCGCTTTCCTGTTGCAATCCTTTTTCGCGCGAGTTTCAAATTTGCGAAAACAAGCTCAAGAGAAAGAGAGAAAAAGGAAACGGAGGACGAACGAGACTGTTACCGTCAGTTCGAAAGCCGAGGCTTCATTGTCTGTTAGGCGCAGCACCAGGAGGTCTCGCGGCGCGTTCGTGAGCACGAAGGGTCAGTAGCCTCGGGCGTGTTTGCAACGAGCCGCTCCGTGGCCTCGCAAACTGGTTTAGCAAAAGTCAAGATCTAGATCGCGACCTTCTTGCAGCCGCTCGCGTTCCTCGCGAGCTCGCGACGGCACGTAACGAAGCGTCATAATAGCAATATGAGTACATGTGTGTATATAGAAAGAGAGAGAGAGAGAGAGAGAGAGGGGGGATGGAGAGAGCGGAAGAACTATTTCCTGTGACAACAAACGCTGCTCGGTGAATGAATATACAGAGGGTCAAACGACCCGTCGCGAGAACGCGACGCTAACTCGACACTAACGGATAAAAATGCAAATAATCAGCTAAAAATGTACAGCAATGGAAACATTAATCGCGAAAACTTTAATCGCGTCTCAACCTGATAACGACGTTCATGCCCAAAATAGACGTAATCTAGTATAATTGCGACGACGAAAAATGAATCACGTCTGATAAGCGAGCCAAATGAAGCCCCGACGATATAAATTAATCTTTCATCTGAATTAATTCGCGTCACTCTTCATACCGCATCGCTCTTAATTATCAGCTAAGTGCCACGTTAAACGAAGCGCAACAAATCCCAAGAAGTAAACCTGAGACAATTCAGGCTTACCTTTTGAAATTTGTTGCACGTTGCTTAACGTCGCACTTAGCTGATAATTAAGAACGATGCACAGGTCAGTTGCCTGCATCGTGCTTACTTTCGGCGATTGCACGATCAGTTGGTCGATCATGAAGCGCGCGCGTGTCGTCGTTAAAAATCGCGAAAACGGCTAATTAGCAATCTATTTCCATTCAACTCGACATTTTCTCCAGAGTTAGCGCCGCGAATGTCGCCAAATCGGTCATTTTCCGCATGCTGGTTGCAGACACTTCCATAAAATATGAATCCGCACTTATACTGACAGCGCGCCGACGACGGCGGTCGGTAATGTCTCTTAATGATTTACAGTTTCTCGCAATCAGCAGCGAACGGAAACGTCACTCAATCGGTCGGCTCAATTGCCTCCCGCCGGCGAGTGCTTGCCTGATAAGCATGTATTTTATCGCGAAATAATTTGCACGTCGCTTCTCAGTAGTAACGGCGCATTATGTGTATTAATCACGGCATGTTAGCGACATTTACGACGTCTGCGCGACTTTACTTCCGGTAAAATACGAGCGCAAAATTACGTCGCATTCAACGAACCGTTCTAATTAACAGCGACGTGAATAACGACGCGTCACGCGTGACGAACAATACGTCGCGGAGTTCTCTTGCGGTAGGTTAGTTTAAAGTCGCGAAATATATTCGCGACACGCTTTATCCCGCAATTTTTCGGGCCAACCGCGCTTCCACGTCCGCCCGCGGGTTGTGTATGCCTCTCGCTCCGCGTTCAGCGATATCGCGATCACGGCGCAAAGCGACGATACGCGGCCGCGGAGCGCACGCGATTTGCGCTCGCGATTTTTCCGTGCCAGACGCGATATTTTGCGCAGAGAGATTTGATACGGAATTAAATAACGACCAACGTGCCCCGACTAGAAATTTGTCCCGTGCCTCCTGATCAGGTTGATCCTAATCAATTATCTCGTTTTTATAAAACGATTTGATCGAGGCCCGATCAATAGTTACTTCTTGAAACTCGTTTCATGTGAGATTTAAATTCAAAGCAGAATGCAGTTTTTTTTCGTTGAAATGCGCTCACAGATATGAATTTCGTGTAACTCAACTGAAAAATCTAGCTCTGAACAAATATTTGAATAAATCACGTGAGATATATCGTATACACTGAATATATTATATTGTACAGAAATGTCCCATTTTAAACAGATCAGTTGTTACATTCTTCATTGATAAATAATCCCTAAACTATTGGATTTAGGTCTAAATTATATGTGTATATTTATATGTGTCTAAATCTGGACACGCCCTTCCATCCCTTCTCCTTAATATCATCTTCTTGATCTGTTTTCTCTGTGATAATTTAAGTTAGTTATTCTGATATAAAAGTCCGGATAAAACGCCAGGTAGTTTAAGTTAGTTATTAATAATTCTTGTCCCCCGTATTAATAGTTGTTATTTAAAACTTGTCTCATGTAAAATACTCGATTTAAAGTTAGATCCAAGTTTTTCATCAGTTGAGTTATGATGTACGTAAAATTTTCATATCTATAACTGGGATTTAATTGATAAACTAATTAACTAAGAATTCTAGTCATCTAATTGTAATAATTCAAGTCTGAGCGTCTCACTCGAGACGAGTTTCATGTAATGACTAAAAGTAACTAATAAAGTAGATAAGTGATTGATAAAGTAGATAAGTAATTAATAAAGATTAATACGAATCCTTATCATTAATAAGATCCTAATTGCTACGCTACGTTACACGACCCATTAGCACTCGACATCAGTTTATACACAAAACCAGATAACTTGAATTCAAATCAACCTGATCAGGACCATAGGATAAGTTTCTAATTCGGAACGAATGCTTTTAATTGCTCTGTGGTCGTTAACAGTGCACTTTGGGCGCGGAAATACGCTTTTGCTCTCGCGTGCAATCGCACGTTTGCGGACGCGCGTCGATAAAATGCGCGAGCGGAGAGAAAAAAGAAAAGAGCGCAATCGCGTTGCGCGCGCGATAATGAAACAACAAGAACGCTCGTGCATGTGCGTGGGCGGGTGGACGGCGATGGTGGACATCTCAATCTCGACAGTTTGCTCTCATCTAGTCGCGCGACCGAGTCACTCAACGTCTCCATTCGCGTCGCTCGGAGCAGGCTAATTCTTCCGATCTTCTCGCTCGGTGAGATTGCAGTCGCGCAATGCTTGTCGCATCGCCGTCCAACAACACCGTTCGCCCACGCGATCCTTTCATTTCCGTCTCGCTGATGAGATGACTCGAGATGGTACTGCGACAGCGAGAGAAAGAGCGGGAGAGAGAGAGAGAGAGAGAGAGAGAGAGAAAAAGAGAGAGATTCCCGTGGATATAATGCACCGTGACGTTTCACGGATATTTCTGCCGCGCCAGCGCGCGCCCAGAGACCACGGGGGTAAAGAACCGAGTCGGGGGTGGAAGGATTCCGGGGGTGAAAGTACAAGAAGGCGCTCGTACCGCCGCGGGCAGGATCGCGCAGTTAAGAACTTTCCCTCGGAGCTTTTTCTACGATTCCGCGGGGTGGGTTAGCACCCCCTTCCGGTAATCCTACTTAGGAACTCGGATAATGCCGCGGCTATGAATAACGGTGGGATTACGCGGCAAAAGTCGGCAAATGTCTTCCTTCGCGCGGCCGCCGCCGCCGCCGCCGCTGTAGCGGTAGCCGCTGCCGCCGCCGTCGCCGCCTCCAGCCAAGCCGGAACTTTCGAATCTCCGTATCGCGCCCGTTGTTTGACTTTCCGCCGCTGTCGGACTGCCAACCGGTAACACGGCGCACCGACGCCACGTAATCCGCAATTATCAGCATACATTTGTGTTGCGTTTACTGTTCTCTCGATAACGTTAATTAACCGCGAGCTTTCGACAGTCATGTGTGTGTGTGTGTGTGTGTGTATGTACGGCTGTGAGTTTCAGTCGCGTTAACATTCCTCGCGTTCTCGCGTTGAAATTCGGATCCTACTTTCGACCTCAATATTCCATTTAACGCCTACTTTGATACTGTGAAGTCTACATCAATCTCCCTTGATTGCATGTAACCCACTAACGTCGGAATCTCTCTTTAGAATCTACTAGTAGCATTCTGTACATTTCCTGCCATTTGGAGCCACCAAGTAAGATTTCAGCTTCCGTGTATACACACACAAGAAAAAAATATTTAAGAAATAAAAAAAATATTTACCCAGTATTAATAAAAATTTACTTACGCCGATATAAAACATTTTTTAAATAAGAATAAGTACATTTAACACAATATCTTTACAACAATTTACTTGCACCGACACGAAACACTTTATAAATAAAAAGATATACATTTAACACAATATCTTTTCGTGAAAGCAGTTTTGTTTATCCTGTCTAAAATAAAGAAATTAAATTTGAGTAAATGTAATAAAAGAAAAAAACTTAAGGCTCTTTCGACGTACAATCTTTAAATAAATATGCCATTAATATCCATAAATATTTTTTAATTTTTTATATATTTTTTTCTCAGTATTTTAAACACACACTGATACTTCAGCAGATACAGATGCTATGGAAGATTCAGGTTGAATGTAGGACCAACATTTCGACTCGGTTTGTTTCAACATCCTCGCGCGACGAAGGGGACAATATCTCGTGCAATCGACGTCGATAGTTTTCATTTCCACGCAGGCGAGAGTTCCGCACACGTTTGAAAAATGCGGCTCGTACAAAAAAATTAACAGCGGAGCTGGCGAAATCGGATATAACGGCGCTCGCCGAATAAACGGGGAGTTTCAAAGTTGACAGAAATGACTGAATAAAGCTATTGTTCACCGCGCGCAAGTTACGTTGTGTTGACCAACTGTGGTGTTTTCATTGTGCGTATCAACACGTCGAATGTGTATTTCGCGACCCATACGCCGTCCTACGACCATGTGTAAATCCGTATATTAATATCCGCAAAAGAGTCCGCAGAAAAAGATGGAAACGTCGCGATCGCGGTTGCGGTTTCCAGCGATGCGGATGCGAGCTAGACGACTGTTGCTTCATAATTTCAAACGAAATAACAATCATAAATTCGATTACGCGCGACAGATGATTCGTCACTGTTATATATCTGGTCGACGTTAATAATTGATATTTCAAAATAATTTATTAATTGAACGCTGCTGTCTTCTCGGAAAAACAACGAAATTGTTAAAATTTCTTCTTGGGAATTTTCAGTTACTATTTTTATCTCTCTGCGGTCAAAGAGAACGCTGTTTAAAATTGCCGTGAATAATCGACGTTTACTCTTGGGAAAGATGCACGTTTCATCTCGTTACGTGTAATTCTATGCGTCTAATTACCGATATGCTGCAATTACAGGAGGAAAAAAGACAACGTTTTGCAATTTATGTTATTAATATGCAAAAATCGCGCTTGTAATTCTCGCTTCCTCGTCGTGTGTACGTACGTACGGGTGTGAGTGAGTAAGCGAGTGAACGGCAATAATATAATATATGGAATAGTTAGAATACTCGGAAAGAGCCAATGAAAGTCGATAATCATCGCGGGCAGTTCCAATAATTAGCATTCGGTTGACCGAATCAATGCGGCACGTATGAAAAATCTTACGTCTAATGTTAACCGTGCGTGCATATGCAGTATCTATTATTAATTGGAACGATAATTTTATCCGAGTCAGAACTTTAATCCTACTTTCAGCCTTACCATTCTATTCAACAGCTATTCTGATACTGTTCAGTTTAAAACCTTTTTTGACTCCATTTAATCTACCAGAGTTGAAATTTTGATATCTTGCTTTCAGCCTTGCATTCAACACCTATTTTGACGCTGCAAAAAGTGAAAAGGGAAATGTTGGACATTATTAGAGTCAAAGTAGAAATAAATTGTATCATTAAGATTAAATTTACTTTGCTAACTTAGGTCCTACTGCGTTGTATAATTCGAAGTTTAACATAGAATTTCGACTCGGGCAGTGATACACACTTTAATAAGCAACAGTTTATAAACGTTTATATTTTTGGTTCCAAGTTATTTAATCACATAAAGTTCATGTTATCATTAAATAGCAGCGCTTGGAAATTTGATGGACAAACGACGCGCTGCTTTTAATTGTATGTCAGACGGGAAACATTTTGAGGGGAATTATTCTTGTAATTTACAAGAATAGAGTAAAGCGTGCGTAAAAATAAACTTGCGAGAAGAAAACCACGTCATAACTCAGAGACTTAACTTCTTTTTTGATTATATCTGTGAGTTCCGATTAATTTTTAATCTTTCTTGCGCAACGAGTAGCCTCGTTATCGGAGACAAAACATTTGGATGAAATAAATTATGTCGCGAGTGACATAAACTTTAAAAAGTAAAATAAACTCTCAAAGAGAGAGGGAGAGACGGAGTGTGCAAACATTCGTGTCCCCGAGAGAAGCCATAATCCGCAAATTGATCGATAAGATTATCCGAGTGTCCGCCGATGCTCACGCCAAATTTTATAGACCGGTGGCGCCGTTGTGCATTTTTCACAGCGCGGCACAAAAAAAAAATATAAAATGAATTTTACGACTGACGGCGGAATGATCAGTTTTATGCGACGGTCCGAGTCGAAATTTTGTTTCTGCATAAATTCTGCAAATTCTGTCTAATTTGAAAGACTGATGAAAAAACACGAGATATGACACTATATAGACTATTGATCCGCTTTCATACTACAAATGGTTGTTTACTGTCGTTTTCTTGCAATTTTTTGCATTAAAGAAACGCGAAGAAGCACTCGTTCAAGAATTACTGAATATTAGATTATCTTAACGTTCTACTTGTGTTCAACTTTATTCTCAATGAGCATTAATTATATAAGTTACTCACAAATAAACCTACTCAAAAGGTACACTCCAATTTCTTTCTAATTTAGTACAAATAGAAGTACAAAAAGTATTTAAATCATATTTTTTCATTTTGCCCCACTTTGAGTTTATAGCTGCCATGGGCAGTTTATAGCTTTTTAATGTTTGTTAATTGCCACGGGCAGCTCATAGTTTTTCAACATTCTCACTCCTATCATCAACAAATATAACAAAAATGCATAAGAAATAAAATTGAGTACAAAATATAGTTAAATAATGTTAACAAAATCGGCATAATTGAGACACGAATTATCCTAAATTTCTTTAGCTGAGATTCCAACCGAAATATTTCAAATCTGTGCTAAATTAGTCGAAAATGATTCGAATCTTGGTCAAACCGAGAAATTATTTGTATAAATAATTTTTTTCAACTTTTTACATATTTTGTTTAAACATTTTATTATTTATACAAATAATTTTACACATTTGACTTCATATTCATAATCAGCAAACCAAAAATGCCTATATCTTGTATTCAATTTAATTTCTTATGCATTTTTGTTGCACTTGTTGATGATAGGAGTTAATGATAGGAATGACAACATTGAAAAGTTATAAACTGCCCGTGAAACTCAAAGTGGACCAAAATGAAAAAAATATGACCTAAATATTTTTTGTACTTTTACATTTGTGCCAAAATAGAAAGAAATCAGAGTGTAACTTTTGGATAGGTTTACTTGTCAGAGAGATCCGAATTGAGTATGTGAGATATAATAAAAACATAATAGTGAAATAATGGTAAACTTAATTAATATAATGTGCAAACATAAATGAATAAAAGATACAACGTATTTTTATTTTTATAATCTTTTTTCACATTGGAAATCTTAATGGGATTTAAAGTTCTTAAAAGAGCTGATAAAAAAGGAACTCTAAAGACAAAGATAACAATTGCGTATCTAATAATGCTGTTTACCAAGAGATTTGAGTTTGAATTTGCTAAAGACAAAACTAAACAGGAATAACAAAAAAAAAAAAACGTTGATAGACTAAATAAAATCGTACTTGCGACCGAAGAAGCATTATTAGACGTAAAGATCAGCACTTGTGGAATTTGTATCTCGTTTCAAAGCCGGTATTTATAGTTAATAGTTAATAGTCAAAGCCGGTTTTTATAGTAAATTTTTAAGGATCTTTGATTGACAATATCACATTAATTACAGATTCGTATTCATGAATTATTATTTGGCTATTCATGCTGCTTTTTGTATGAAATCACGTAATAATTACATATATATACTATTATAGGTACATACAAATTGATGAATAATTAGAGATTCATGAAGCTATTATGCCACCACTAATTAATTCTCAAAGGATGACGGATTATGAATGCCGGTCTAAATTTCGACTCGAGTACTTCTTTATTCTCGACAAATTCGCCAAATGTCCGGTAAAAACAGAAACCTCGTGTGTAATAAATTTGACATACTTCTCTTGAAATATATGATGCATATTGCTGATGTTCTACGTCCTAACTTCCTGATCCAGAATCTTGGCTATTCCGTCATAGCACTGACACTAACACTCGCACAAGTACAATTTGGTCAAAGACACATGTGTTAAATAACGCGATACCGGCAAGAGCTTGATTAAATATTTCAAGAGCCGAAAAGATATTTAAATCACGCGAAGAAAATGATAATGATACATGTAGTCCGTGGTATACGCGTCGCTCGTCGGCTCGAAACTGATCGATTGAACTGTCGGATTGAAAACATTCGGAAAAGCTCGTGAGACACCAAGCAAGTTCGACCTCCTTGGAGGTCTGATGTCAGGCGTTGATTGTAGTGATTACTCGATGTTCCGTAACGAGCGGTGGCGGTTAGTGATTCATAGGAGGGAGTATATTTACGCTTTTCGCTAGTTGTTTTGATACCCTCATGTCTCACATAAACTTTTACCGTGACCAAGTGTTACGTTACATTTTACGGCAATATTTCACTAGCTCTTGAAGTATTTAATTTGTCTCGGTGATATCGCATTAGTTGAGACATTTGTTTTCTCCGATATATTCGTTATTTGATAACGACATGAGTGTCAGTGCTGTAAACTAGTATTCGGAGTACCATGACGGTGCAGCCAGGAACAGGATGCTGCATCCGGAAGCTGGAGCGTGCAGGACGCCAGACAACGATATATGTGTATCATATATATTTCCATAAATAGAGATGTGTATTTAATGATATGATTTATAGATGTGTATTTATACATACATTTCCAACGATCCAATAAAAAGAATAAATAATGAGCAGAAACTATGAAGCAAAATTTGTTGACTCATTTATACCTTAATTAAAATTTTCCATTAATTCCTATTGAATCTAATATTTGTTTATCGTATATATTTGCGTCTGAATAAATAACACAATGAATTGCTTATTGAGACTAAGAATTAAAATCAAGTGCATGTACAATAGAATATTGTGAAATGACTAAATATTTGATAATGTTGAATAATTCTGAAGTAAGTCCTTTTTTGAGGACGATTTAACACGGAGAAAATGGCACCGTGCAATTATTTGTAGCATCATTATTATAGCATAACACTCTGTATGGGTTTTTTTCAAAATTGTGACAAAGTCAATGTGAAAGTAGAGTTTCGATCGAGACATGAGATGAAGAATATTTCTCTTCTTCTGTCTCGCTGTTGCGATTCATCTCCCGCCTCGTGGATAACATTTAGTGAACTTGGCCTCGCCGTGGAGGCCAGCCTCTTTCCACAGACCGGACGACCTTGCAATACAGACGACGAAACACACCCACCGACGAGAAACCCGGACTTTCACGAACAGCATAGGCGCGTGTTCGCGCTTTCGAGAGATCCGAGAGTCACTGCGCGAATGTTCTCGCTTGTTCACTACCCGTTATCGTAGGAAATACATCGCCAGCATTATCATAGCCGCGTCCCACGCCCGCTAAAAGCGGTCGCTTTCGCTTTCGACGGTACAACGAACTTGTTCGCCGGCATCCGCGATCCACCGGAATGCAGCCCGCCAGACATATCATGAGGCGAACTTGCCTTGCTCGATTGACGTTGACTTGAAGAGAAGAGAAGTAACAAAAATCGTCGTTTATTCGTTTGTCGAGCGAATATCGAGTAATAAGGTACGGTAATTGCCCGCCCTCTCTCTCTTTCTCTTTCACGAATGAGTATTCGACGAGAGTCAATGAGCCAGCAACGATCCAGACGACCCGCGCTGAGGGCACTTTTTTATCGCGCACGAGTCAGCGCGTTTAAAGACGTCGTCTCGAGGGTAAGATGGTGCCATTCTTCACATTTAAGAGGATTAGCAGAGTCTGCTTATGACTGCTAAGACGACCTCTCCCTTTCTCCCCTTGACCCTTGCCCCCGACGCGAAATCACGTCGAATTAATTAAACTCCGACGACGAGCAAAGCATAAAAATGGATTATTTCTATGACGGACGCTGGAGATTGGGAAAATTCGCAGTTAACGTTCGCGTTATAGTCTCTCTCTCTCTTTCTCTCTCTCTCCCCCCCTCTCCCTCTCTCTCTCTCTCCCACCCCCAGAAATATTGTAAATTTATCATATCAATGCACGCGAGAGAACGTATATTTTAATTCATTTCAATATTTCATTTGTCTTTAATTTAATGCCAGATATTAATATGTAACATTCGGAGGTACGATAAAATTAAAACGAAGATAAATCGTTTTAATTTCACCGCGCCTACTAATTAATATCATATGCACGTTATTTTAATTCATATTTATTGTAATTTCGTCCTGCGCGCTCGCATCTCTAAATATTTTCACGATAAAAGAGCTGATGATCGTCACCGTTGTCGTCGTCGTCGTTTCGATCAATGCGCTCGAATCCGCTGGCGCATTTAGAACATCTTCTCCAGGATCTCTCAGACACTTTATAGAGCGGCTTCTCTGAGGTCCCCAGACGCTTTACGATCGTCCTCCGTTAGATTCATGGACACACTAACGAATCGAACAGTCATTAAGCGAGCATCGTCGTCCGGTAATGTCGGCGGGGACACTTAAAAAGTAATTTGCCTAGCGGGTCGTGAGGGGAAAACAGAACGTCGTCCGCCTTGAAAGCCGTCGTCTCCACAACATCAGGCGTTAATTGGAAATGCAGGTAGTCGAAGGTTATTGAAGGAGCAGATATTGAGTCACGTCATATGGGGAGACTTACGTATAAGCTATTTTTCTTCATAAAAATCATAAAATATTCAATAGACATTTTTTGTGTAACGCACAAAATACGAATCTTATTAAAAATGTAGAAATTTACAAAATACGATTTTATTAAAATTGTAAAAAATTTATAAGTCCGTTCATCGGCTTTCTATTTAGCTCAAGAAACTTGATTCTTTTATTTAGAATAGGACTATATATAATCTTGGAAAATTGCTACAATAAAGTAAAATAATAAAATAAAGCAAAACAATATACAAAGTAAAACATAGTAATGTATAAAGCAAGTAATAAGCAAAGAGTTATATATAATAATACTAGAAGATAATCAAGAAAATACTCTGTCTTGTAATTGCATTTTCGTCGTTTGTAACTGCAACTCCCTGTAGCTGGATATTTATAATTTGGATATGAATTAATTAATACGCGCACTTCGGAGAGTGGAATTGTATAATTGAATTTGAGTGGATGGATAACCGTTTTGGACGAGCCGGATATTAATTTGTCAGAATATTCCGAGTCTTAGTCGGCGGCGACGGAAGCGGTAGAGAACGGTGATTTTTGTTTCATTTTTACATGAACAGCAGTTGGAATCGCACGAATTCAACAACATAAATACTGGATCTCCTATCAAATTACCATCCAACGTGTTGCATTCTCCTCTTAATCATCTTAGTATCGATTGTCGACCTAATATTAGGCCCGAGCAATAACATCTTGATTTCAAGACGTATAATAAGTCGATGCAATGCATTCCTACGTAGAGAATGACGGCGATAAATTCATAAGCAAATATATTACTGCGCGACAGTCTGAAATAATCGCCGTGTTATCTCTCCAAACGTTTGTCTTTCGCGGCGACGAAGCCGTGCGAAACTAAAGTCACTTTACGTTAACAGCGTTAGATTAATTTTTCTATGGACCGGCTCGTTGTCGCCGCCGCCGGCATCATCATCGGACATGCAATCTCTCTCTCTCTCTCTCTCTCGACGCGGGCGCAAGAAATGTATCTCTAATCCGTTAATAACATAACAGCCAACTCGCCCCCGGCGATAATGACGTCATGTTGAAAACACGCGAGCTTCCGGCAGTCAGCAGATACCGCGGTCGGTTTCTTTTCGAGAAATCTTTTTCCAATCGCTGCCTTGTCCGTATGAGGCACAAAGGGGTAGGTTAGGCGTGCAAACGCGCGGCCTAACGACGTGCATGATATCGCGCGCATCTCTGCACGCCCGCGCTCCTCCGTGTGCGTGTGTGCTTGCGCTCGCGCAAGAGAAGCAACAGCAATGCACCTGAATACACCTGCTGCATGTGTATCCGGATTCGCGCGCGGCCGTCTAGACGACGGCCCCATTGTCTCAGAACACGCGCACCCACCACCGTCGCCGCCAAGGGATTTGAGATTACACAGGCGAACGTCATCAAAGCGCTGACGCTCGGCTATTGTGTGGCTAAGTAATTTAACTGGCCCGCGAAATGAATAAATTAGAACGAAAGAAGCGTGTCGGCTCTCACCTTTGCGAAACACCACTCCGGCTGGCGGAGTGTTGTTACGCGAACAATATTGCGTAATTTGCTATAACGCGATGCGTCCGACGAGGGAACGAGGAAAATCGACGAAGATGTTACGATCACGCGAAAACTTTCTGTGTACATGGAGTAAAGTGCTATTGTTGCTATATCCACATATTTGATAGTTAGAAAAAAGATTTCAAGTTAAATAGATATAACATTAAATTTTTTTTTCTATATTTTCTATTTAAGACTATTTTTTTAGTGGATGGTTACCACAACTATCCTATATGTATAGGCGAAAAATGACGCTAATATTTAGCCAAGTTCTTAGCGTTTATCTTTAGTGTTTTCGTGCATCACCCGAATCGAAATTTTAGTCCTATGTTAAATATATACCTTGAATTCTGCAACGCAGTAGGAGTTATAAGTTAGCAAAGTAGGTTTAATTCTAATGATATAATTTACTTCTATTTTGACTTTGTCCGAAATTTCTCCTTTCACTTTTTTTAGCGTCAAAATAGATATTGCATGGAACAATGAGGCGGAAAATAGGATCAAAATTTCGACTCGAGTAGATTAGATAGAATCGCAAAAGATTGATGTAAGTTTCAGAATATATTAAAATAGATGTTGGACGGAATAATGAGGCTGTAAGTAGAATCAAAATTTCGATAATCTCGCCGATTACAGCGCGATATTCGCGGTATCGCGTACGACACGACGAAAAATCGAATTGGAGAATCGGAGTGCGTGCTCTCTCGCGTTGTTATTAGCGGATTGTTTCCCGCGCCTCGCGGCCACGAGCGTCTGCGTTTATAGTCATTGTGTATTTTTCCGTTGCGTATTTCGCCAAACTGAATGCACCGCGGAACTCAAAGCGATATGGTAATTGCATTACGGCGCGCGAAGTGCGCGGGCGCGCCAAATATTGTGCTTTTGGCGCTTTGTCGCTCGCCCGGCAAATCCTCGGCCGCTTGTTGCGCACATAAATTAATCAAGGAAATGGATTGTGTGCTACCCGCGTAAGGAGCTCGGGAAATAATTAATTAACGGCACGGCGAGTAAAATTCGTCGCGGCGAAGCGCGCCGCTAATTAAGCGGAGTACGCGCGATCACTCGTTACTCGATTTTAACACAAAAATCCGAGCCGTACATTCCCTTTGGATCGCCTCGCGCGAACGACAATACATACAATATATATGTGCGCGTGTGTACACATGTATATGTATAGTTTATGATGTATAAGCAGAGAAAAACGGAATTCTCTCTCTCTAAATAACAAGATGAACGTCACCGAACCACGAAAGCCGGCTATTATGCGGCTAAGTAATTTAACCAACTTAGGATACGAATAAACTGAGGAAACCGGTCCTCTTCCTCCTCTTCCTCTTTCTCCTCCTCCTCTTCCTCCGCGCGCGCGCCAAGTGCCTCGCGACACGATATACCGGTGTCGTACATTAAGTTCAGGACACTAACTATGACAACAACGAATTATACAATAAATAACAGTACGTATGCGCGGGTACAAGTATGCCCGGATTTATCGTGCCCCGAGACACCACTTTGCTCCAGCTCACTTCCTCCTCGCTGCGCGAACGGCGATATGTGCGAGATATCGCGGCGAGATTAATTAACAGTGAACACTGAGGGGAAAAAATTGTTAGTCTAACTAAAGTCATAATTATTTTTGAACCATATTTTTTGGTTGCTTTAACACGATTAATGATAGTAATAACATACATGTAAGCATATTATTACTAATATTATAGTAGAACTTAATAAAAGACACAAAATGGTTCTCTAGACTGTAATTTATAGTCATTATTTCCCTATATGATTATATGTAGTTACAGACACCAATCATTGTCTCACTGAAGAAACGGATGGCCACGCGTGAGCGCGCACGTGGTCGGGACGATTTAGCGCGTTTTCCCCCGATTGTTGCTCGAATCGTTATTCAATTGAATGCCGGACGGCGCGGAGAGAGAGTTTAATAAGAAAGCAGATAAAAAGAGAGGAGGATATGCGTATGTGTGTTATTTATAATGAGCGACGCTACGCAATTCGCTCGCCGACGTTCGCGGCTGTTACGCCGCTCACCGCGGGCGAATCCGCGCATAATTGATAATTAATCGCGGAAGAAGGCCCTTTTCGCCTGGAGTGAAACCGCGCCGCGGCCGTGAGAACGGACTCGTTAACTCGCTTCCGATCTCTCGCGAGACGATCGACTTCCGTTCGCGCGATTCATCAGCTGCCGTCTCCGACATGCCGAGATAATTTCTCACGGGCGTCCGGATTGGCCGCGAAAGTTTCCGCACTGCGACAAACCCGCGATGACACCTTCGCGCGCCGTATCGATATGCCCCACGCGCCCAAAGTCGAGCTTCGAAGCCGCGGCGGCCGCGGCGGCGGCGGTGGCGGCCAGTAAGTGGCGACTGTCAGTGCATGGTCAGACACAATGCACGCCGGTGACTAACGCCGGGACAGAAAGGGTGGCGCGAACGGTGAGTGGTTGTAACGGAACTTGGAGTACGAATCTCTCGTGGCCTGACTCATACACACAGCAACACGAGTGTAATTGTGGCTGAGACAAAGCCGGGCGAGAAACGGTAACGACGGAATGCGCGAAACAACTGCGGGCATCGTTGCTGTTAACGGCTGCGATAACGTCGACAATCGCGCGAAATCGATGTCAGTAACGACGACAACGCGCGATTTTCTCCTCCGTTTCTCTTTTTCTCGGCAGTAGCCGCGATTCAAGCCAGAGTTAGCATAAATCGACAATGAAGGCGAATAATCTGATTTTCTTTCTACTCTCCGACGCGAACGCGAACACGAGCGAGTGCGTTCGCGCGAACCCTTTTCTCTGAAAATATCGTTTGGAAATCCGTTGCCGGCTAAGAAGATCCATCCATTAAGATCTCGCGAGCAATCTTCAACACAAACGTTCCGTGACTCAGCGTCTCGTAAGCTCGCCTCCAGGCTATTACAGGTTTCGCTGCAGGGGAACAGTAGTAATAATCCACGCTCGGACGGACAATGGCACCATGGGAAATGCAGCTGCATCGGCTCGTGAGACAATAACTCGCCGCGAAACAGAAGTGCGCACTCCTTCCATCATCGAGAAAGAGAGAGAGAGAGAGGAAAAAATCCCTCTCTTTCTCGAGGAATTGTCGCAGAAAATTTGACGTAATACAACACGCGAGGGTTCTCGTATTCTCTCTTTCTCTCTGTCTCTCTCTCTCTCTCTCTCTCTCTCTCTCTCTCTCTCTCTCTCTCTATCTATCTATCTATCTATCTATCTATCTCTCTATCTATCTCTCTATCTCACTCTCTCCCTTCGAGTGCTCCCGAGGCAGTATCGGAGTAAAGCAACGAGAGTTTCTTTGTATATCGATGAAGTTTCATTAAATTTCCAATATTTCTCGGCACATCGCAAACACAGCAATGACAAATGATATAAATAATAAAAATGTAAGTAGGACATCTTAAAAAAAAATTTCAATTTCTAGTACCATCGAGACGCTCAACGATGTCAGCGTTTACGTGATTTGTCGCAGTGAAGTGCATTGTCTTCATCGGGCAAAAAGGATCTCGCGTTCAGTTTTCCAAGTTGAAAATCCGACGAGTCGATTTATGGATAAACGCTCGAAATATCACTTTTTCTCGAGAAAGACATGGGGGGATCGCCGGGCAGGCACACCGGAGGCGAAGAAGAAAAATGTCACGGATTATACCCGGACAAAAATTCAAATGTTTTCCCGTCAGCAGCGCAAATCCTTCCGAGCTTCTTTGAATAACAGATAATATCGTCAGGGAAAAAGATAAAGCTGAGAGGGGAAAGACGAATGCAGGTGCGCGGGCGTCGCTACCACTGTGGAAACGCATGGAGAAACGGTGTCGCGTCAACACACTGTACACTATACACGAAGAAATAAAATGGTTAAACAAAATGAAAACTCCCGCGATAACCTTACGCCTGGAGGATTCCGCGATTCTCTTCCTTCGTACAGTCTGGATTTTTGAGATACCCCGACGGCTAAATGTCAAGAAACTGGAAATTTTGAGAACTAACGATCGTGTGAGGATCAACTTCCTCTCCGTCGGAGAAAAAGCTCCGACTCCGTCGGAAGAAAAGCATTCTCTGAGCACTGATTGAATTGTACAATTTAGACGTAACCGCGAGAAATTCTTGTTATTAAAAATTTAATTTCTGCAATTAAAAATGAATGTAGAGTGAGGTGAGTGGAATATCAGGTCGTAATATTACATAATCGCAGGACGTAACATTGTTAGTTTTACATCAAGATCTTATTCCCTTCGTGACAATATAATCTATTCGATTTTCTTTTCCATATGCACCGCTGTGTCCATTAATATCCATTAAAGTATTTAACGATAAGAAGACATCACGATCGGATAACATCTAACGACAGAAAATAGCCTTATCGAAATCAATAAGTTGATTCCGTCATATTTTCGCGTACCTGTTGATACGGCTCCGATGTAGTTAAAGACGACGTCGTAAATCACCTGTGACAGTATGAGGGAAACGAAAGAGAGAGAAAGAGAGAGAGAGAGAGAGAGAGAATATGTGTGTGTAAGAGAGAGGAAGAGAGCCAAAGCACAGTAGTTACACTCGTCTAAGCAGAACGTCAACGACAGTAGAAAGAACGGTAATGTCGTCGTTGCCGTCGCCATCGTCGTCGTCGTCGCGGTCGTAGAAACGAGGATAAAATCCCGTCGCTGATGGCTTAATAGCCTCAGCGTTTTGTAACGGTAACCTCCGCAGCTCGGGATCTCCCGCACGTACATGCCCACCGGCAAACCGAGGAGAGAAATGTTTTTGCGCGACCTGCACACCGCGCCTTCGAGACGACAAAGATCGCGCGAGCGCGTTGCCGACACACGCACACGAGAGTGTGTACAGAGAAAATATTTTCCCGCCGGATGTTTTCGTGTTCGACAGCACCGGGCGCAATCGGAAAAATCGAGGCGTTATATTTGACGCGTCCTTGCCGCGACTGTCAACTCGACGAGGCTTTACGGCTTAGAGAGAGAGACAGAGAGACGGAATGAGAGACAATCGAGCGAGAGAAGTCGCGCGAATCTGACAATACCGCAGTTCCGACACTGCAAGTGTAATCGCGCGAAATAGTAATTAATGTCGAGATTAATTGAACAGAGAAAGATCGATGAGACCCGCTGTGTGATGCAAGGATGCACGATAGTATGACGCGTTCGGGCCGATTTGTCGATCGTTTTCCGTTTTGCGTGACGCTCATATTAAAAGGGAGATCCCGTGTATATATGTATCTCGCGCGACGCGCGCGCTTCAGCACCATGGAAAATGTCATCGGTCACCGAGTCGAGGAAACGCGTATCGTTTAGCGCGCAGAGCCTCCCTCTACGTTTTATTTTACTTTCACGCCCCTATATTTCACTCGGTGAATCAATTAAACTATAACAACCTCGTTTGTTTGCTTGCGCTATGTGCGAGTGTGTACGTCGGTTTCTCGTTAAAATAAATCGAACCCGCTCTGAAAAACTATGCGCTCTTGCCCCTCCGGCTGAGAGCGCGAACGAGAGAGCAACGAACGTGAACGAGAGCGAAGAAAGAGAGAAAGGGGTGCCTGCATCCGCCTGCGTCCAGGCTAAAGGATGCCTTCCACCGAGATCCTTCAGGGTACAAAGGAGCATGGTGGACGTTGAGTAAACGCCACAGGTCAAAACTAACGAATGAAACGTCTTCGCTGCGCCTTTTTCGCGCGACACTGTAAATTCGGCATTGTGCTCACTTGAGAAATGCCACCCTCATGAAACTTTTTCGGGGGAGCTCCATTTCCGCTCTATTTTCCGCGTCACTGTAAGGCCTACACGCCGCCGACAACCGGTGGTACCTTCATCTTTTTCTCTCTCTCTCTCTCTGTTTCTTTTTCACTCTCCGTTTTATCGCTTCCTTTTCCGCCTAACGCTCTCCTGTTCCCCCTTTTTTTTTTCTCTTCCGCCTCTTCTATATCCTCAATCTTCTCCATCTCCTTACTCTCATCATTTGGAGCTCTATCGAGTCGACTAGATCGCCATCGCATACCGGAAAGGCCGCTTTTGTACGCGCGTTACCGGTAACACGCTGCTAACTCCATCGATTACGGTAGGCGAGGTTGTGACAGGTATGTCGTTTTTCACGGCGCGCTCTTACCCTAAGGACATGATCCTTTCCGGGCCGCGCCGTCGTCCCGGAGCCACGATCAATTGCCACGATTATGCGAGTGACGGCACGCGTTGCCAGAGCGTTCATTAACAGGAGATCTCTCCATGTCCCGACGAAATAAACAACGCTGTCGTGATCACCTGCCTTGACAACATTCCCGAGTTTCTCGAAAAAGTTCATTGATTCTTACCTCACGCCGACCGAGAGATCTCCGTTAGAAATTTTCAACAGCCCTCCTGGGGGAGAGAAAGAGAGAAATAGAAGACAAGGGCGCAAGATCGAATCGCTCTTTAGGGACCACCGAGAGTGCCTTAATTCGTCGCCGTAAACGTAGCCGAATTTTAATGAAACCGAGGTGCACGAAACGGAGCGCGAAATACCTTTTTGTCTCTTTTTTCGGATTACAAGCGGGATTACAACGAGTCAATTCCTACAAGTGGATTACGGCAAGAACGGCAGTTCGCCGGAGACCACGTAAAATGGAAACATTTGCGTTACGCACTCTCTTCCTCCATATTTCCCTTTCAAACTATTCGGGTTTTCGCACTGAGAGCTCGAAAAACACCGAGCATTCACAAGCTCGTAAAACATTGCGGGGTTGCGCGCCCGGACCTGGAGAATTTTCAACAAACAGCGTCTGTTTCCCCGCGATTTCGTTTATCACAGTTTCTCCGGCACGCGGGCGCACACCCTCGCGCGCTGTGTTCGCCCGCCGCCGTTCTTTTCAAACTCGAGCCCCCGGCGAACACACCGTGGCACCCTCCGCCGGGTGGATCAATCGGCGTCGCCGCGCGACACGAGCGATGCAATCTACCGCCCCCTCCCCCCTGTCCTGCCACTTTGTCAAACGAAATTAACCTTCCGCCGGGCGCGCACAAAGAAAGGGACGTCAAGAAGGTCTGAATACGCCCTCGGGCTTAGCGAACGAAAAAATGTGAAGGAAAAAAAAATGGAAGCTCGAACAATCTTAACCGCGAGTCATTACAAACACTTACGCGAGGGCCGCACAATGCCTGGTTTCCGGACTTCGGGCCAGTTTGAAAAGAGTCTAACGAGCAAAAGTGTCGTTAAAGAGCGCGCCGAGGTCGCGGGTTTTAAGACGATACAACGCGCCGCGGCGACGGCGGTTGGCGGTTGGCAAGATTCATTGTCCCTTCGAGCGTTCTAATTTCCCAGCGGCGACGGGAAATTCAAAGACGCGTTCGAGGAAATACAAACTTTCGTCCCATAAATTGTCTGCCGCGCGGAGAGATGCGCTTCGAACAGCGCGCCGTTAAATACGGTATCTGACGTTTCTTTTTGCGCGGAATTAAGTCCGCCTATGTTCCGCGCGCCTATATAAATCACAAACTGTGCGAGCAGCGTTCGTCGTTTCGCGATAACGAGTCGAAAGGACCGTAACGAACTGAGCGAAATCTCGTTCTCTCTCTCGCGTGCGCGCGCGCCCGCGTCCTCTTGCGAAATTTAATAGCGGCAAATTGATACTCATTTCCGCGAAGTTTCTTATTACACGGAGCGGCCTTTACACGTGCTCGTAGCAATTTTCAGGGATATTGTCGCCCGTCTGCCAGCTACTTCCTCAAAACTGATCTCTCGTTTTGCACGCGGAGAGAAGTAGCGTATTTAACACCCAAGAATTTGCGCGTAAGTGTATCCTGAAAGAGAAAGAGAGAGAAAGAGAGAGAGAGAGAGAGAGAGAGAGAGAGAGAGAGAGAGAGAGGAGAAAATTTTCAGCGTTACGGAAAATAACGAAAAATAAAAAGAAAAATGAAGAAATAACGAAAAATAAAAAGGAAAAGGAGTAGAAGAACGACAAGAGGTGACGAGAAACAATGAGCCAATGCAATTATTACTTCAACTGATGTTTCTTAATTTTTGTAGCGTACGGTACTGAATGTAAGAGAATTAACGTTAGTAAATAATAATGTCGAGGCGGAGCATTACTATTCCGCATTCCTGTTAATTTCGAGCTTGTCGATCGCTTTCAACATTGCATCTCTCTCTATCTCTCTCCTGAGAATCTTTTTCCGCAAAACAATGTAACAGCACCCGTTAATCCATATCGCGCATTTTGCTATGGCTTTTCAAAAAGAGAGAGAGAGAAAGAAAGGGAGAGGGAGAGAGGAAGAGCGAGAGATCACAAGGGAGAGACGGAGAGATAGAGAGTCGAGAGCCGTGTTCGGTTTTTCATAACTGCGCCCGAGGGCCCAATGGAGTAACGAAACATTATACACGAAATTTCGATAACTTCCTTCGCGCGATATGGACGGGAGGCGCATGCTTCGTGTGCGAAACGTTCCTATCCAAATATTATTTTCCAAAATTTGCCAACTATGCAAGTTCGCCGCTTGTGTAATCGCTTCGACCAAATTGAAGCGATCCGTTTGCGTGTAGTTCCACTTGATGAACGGTCAACATTATGACCGAGAGCTAAATCAACAAATTTATAATACGCAATTTGGACGCGAATCTGACCCTACGAGTTGCGGCACAGACAATGCCGGCGAGATGATATATTGATGATCTACGACGAACATAAGGAAAAGGACTATTTACACATCTTCCGTGAAAGAAAAAAAAAAAGAACAACTCATTCGTTATTCTTTCCCGCGATATCGCTTTACCGTAAAAGCAAGCGTCGAATAATGCCGAAGAAAGTCCCGCGCTATAAATACGCTGTAAAGGATTAGACCAACAGCCTCGTTGCCGTTTTATTCCCTTCGCGTGAGCTCCTTCGTCGACCAACCCGGCACTTCCACTGCGAAGAGCGGTCGTCTCGACGATCAGAGAGCCGATCAATGCAAATTTCGTCGAAACAAGATCCGAGCTGTTGAAAAGTCCCCGACAAAAGGATAAGAGAGGAAGGCGCGAAGGGCGAATAAAAGCGACGATGGACGGGATATGGAGAGGGAGGGGGGAGGGGGCCAAGTAAGCGAGGACGAGAGCTCCGCGCGGACTTTTCAAATGGAAAACCTCTGACCCGACAGAGATTGTCGCGCGAGACGGCGAGAGTTCTCTCATAACAAAGTTTCCTCCCCACTCGGCTCGGTGCGGTACGTGATGCACGTGTGATTCTCTGATTTTTACGCCGCCATGTGATCCGGCCTCGTCGCCGTTGCCAGTACACCGTCTCTTTTTCACCCACACTTCGGCTGGACAGAAGGTTAATGGATTTAACGGTTGAGCCGAAAGCTTCACGTACACAGCCCGGTCTAGCCAATTCTTCCGGCCGCGGAAAAGCGGCCGTGAAGGATGCCCGGGATATAAGAAGGATTTATAAGGCGCCGCGAAACGTTCAAGAAAAGAGGAGAATGTCTGCAGAATTCGCCAATGAAGCGAGTTAATTAAAACCCCCACCCCCTTCTCCCTGTCCCCCCGTGCCAAGCACAGAGAGAAAGAGAGAGAGAGAGAGAGAGAGAGAGAGAGAGAGAGAGAGAGAGAGCGTATCGTCGTGACCGACATCGGTGCTATTTTCTCCGGGACGAGATTTTTCTCGCGGACGAGCATTCCGAGATATTTCCAGCGGGAGCGTTAAGATATTTCGCCGGAGACTTCATCTCGCCGTTTCGCCGTGGCGTCTCTCTGGACTCGCGTAAATAACGGGCCATTGAATAGGCGTGAGATATCGAATGGAAAGGCGCGAACTGTACGAATATCTGTTTTGACACAGTATCAATGAGAGTTTCGTCATTGAAATTCGCGAGCAGAAATGAAAATTTGAAGCGCGCCGTGGTAAAAGTCCGCGGAGTTATAACGAAGCGTCTCGGCGGAAAATTGCTTGGATTGATTAAAGACTTAGAATACACACCCCCTCGAATATTTGATGAGCATAAAGATCGTGCTTGCTTACGATGTTTTTTCGTTTTTCTCTAACGAAGAAGTAAAGGGAATCGGGTGCAGACCCATTTGCGAATGGCGGAGTTGTCCTCTTTTCAAAAGTTGAGAAAGCAATGAAACGCGCTTAAGTGATTCCGACTGTTCGCTGCATCAGTTTATTTGTGTTTTCATTGAAACTTGTATGCGATGAATAAACGAAGAAGTAGCGGCATGTAGTTACTTATTCTATACTGTCTATTCAATTCTGTGAAATGTTCTCAAAGTTTGCAAAGTTCATAAAAATTTCCAAGTAAAAACAACAACAAAAATAACACGTGAATTGTGAAATTAATGTATTTGATAATTCCAAATGCTATAAGGAGCATGAAATTCCCTAAAGGTTTCGTCCGAAATATTTTTTCGTATATGGTTATGATTTCGGAGAGAGATATCGGCTCACTGTCAATTTTCCCGAATTACCTTCGAGGGGTTATTCCAATCCCTAAACGTGCGAGAAAGCATGTATAAAAGAAGATTGCATGGAAGAGCTCCCACGTGCTCGCAAAGCACTAGAAATGCTACTCACGGAATGCTGATTCAAAAATATCACTGGAGAGAGATCTTTTGGGATTTTTCATGACGACAAATTACTTTCGCAAAATGTCACATGAGTATATGAAACTATATTTGCGATCTCCACAATTTTAGGCGATTTAATTTTAGAAAGCTAGAATTACTCTTTACATGTTAGGGGTGGGGGAGGGAGGAACAGAGGCACAGACAGAGAGAGAGAGAGAGAGAATTGTGACGCGTATACCAACTGTATGCTCGCTATTTAAACGGTCGGGCTGCTTTCAGAAAGCAGAAAAAGAGGAATAGGCAAAAAAGCATCGAGTAGTGAAGTTACGTAGTGAAGTGTTTTCTGCATTGCGGAATTCTGTCGCGCGCGTTACATCGGTAACGTGACACGGTTATCGTCGTAAAGAGGAAGTGCTCGTCTTTGAGGGCCGGCTCATCGTTCTCGCGGCGGCTTTGTCAACGCTCTTTGTACAATTTAATGAGCAAGTCCGCTTATCGTGTTCCGCCGTAACTTTCTCTCGTGATAGCGGTGCTTTTTTCAAAGTTACGCCGGTACATTTAGTCGCGGGCGAAAAAGACACGTAATTCGTCAACTGGGAACATCGCGCGGCAATAAGAGTAGAGGAAAAGCTCCAAATATGAATCATATAATTATGACACAAGATCGCAAGATGATCATGTATGCGACTTTTGCCGGTGGATATTATGGAAAAGAAAATGAAATGCGTTTCTTTACTTTAAATTCTATGTTACTTGGGAATAACAAACGTAGCCCATATTTTGAATCCTTTTTCAAATTTCTCTCTTCTGAGAAAAGTGTGAATAACTAGAAATTCAATTATTTCAAAAACATCCCCTTTACAAATATTGAAGTCGATATTCTATTTGCTTGTATATAGTACACACATTCGTGCACAATAAGGTTAAAACGTTTTAAAATATAAAAAGAAAAATAGTGGTAGCCCATATTTGGAACCCTTTTTCAAATTTCTCTCTTCTGACAAAAGTGTGAATAACCAGAAATCCAATGATTTTAACAACATCGCCTTTAATAATTAAAATATTGAAGTAGATATTCCATTTGCTTGATAATACACACATTCGTGCACAATAAGTTTAAAACATTTTAAAATATAAAAAGAAAAAAAGTGGTGGCCTATATTTGGACCTCTAATACGCGACGTATTACTTATACACGATCGTAAACGATTTTCTAGCCATAAGCCAAAGGAGAAAAACACGCGTTTCGTGCTTTATTTTTATCAGATTTATATTATATTTTATGTATTATATAGTTATTACGCGTCGAAAGTCACCGTTGTAAAATAAAACGTGTTTTAAATATGGAAAATGTCGGAACGTGGAGAAAATTATTACCCCAATCTCTCTCCGCCCTACCCCACACACGGACGTTTATATATGCACGCTCGTTGGACTTGAAAAATTAAACGCTCATTTGCGAAAAAATAGACCGGTGGTGGAGGAGCACGTCTGTTTTTATCGCGGCGGCAATTAACCACGTCACATTTAAGGGATCGCGCAGAGGTAAAGGACCTCCATGGAGAGAGCTCCACTGCCGGCGAGCACGCGAAATGAAAATCAGGGACGCGCTCAGGGTGCATCTCATTCCCTGATCTACCAGTTCTACGAGCTAATGCACCCTTTGATGCACGAAACTAGCTTTGTCATCGGAAGAGACGCGGAGGAAATTCGAGATATTTGCCTCGATACTTTGTCTTAATCAACGTCAAATTACCGCGGCACGGAATTACGACGTACGAAAGTTAGATACATAACAATTAAGCGACAGTCTCCGCGCTACGGTCTCAAAGACCGACGTTGAAAACATATTTACATCTTTCGATTGTTCTTCGCGTTTCTAGCGATCTTTGCGGCAACCGTCTTATCTCTTTCTCTCTCTTTCTGTCGTTTCCCTCGACAGTGATAAAATATGTACAATCGAATCGCGTCGAATTTCTGTCGCAATTACGTTTAGGACCGCCGTCAAGGTGCCAATCAAACGACGAATAACCGCTCATTAACATCGCCGTTCATTTTAGCATCAGGAGCGACTCGCGCCACGCAATTGCACGAGGAAGTAAACGCAGATTTAAATACAACGCTGCGCTTTACAGTCGTTTTGCGCAACGGCGTAATTACTGTGTTTGAGTCAAAAAGCCGGATGTAATCTATAGAATGCCGGTCACTCGGATAATTCACGAATCCTAGAAATCGAGATATTACATTGTGCAACAACGGGAATCGCCTGCATTGTCTCCCTGATGCTCGAGGGGGAGAGAAGACAAGGGGGTTGAGAGGCGGGAGACACCGGAAACAATCGCTTTTGAAATCATGGCGTAACGACCAATTTGTCATTTATCGCTTTCTACAAATACAACTTACGATCGGCCGTGTCCTCGCGCACAGCCGGAAATGGCCGACCAACACACAGCGCTTTTTCGAGATAAAAAGCGCCGTTGTTTTCACTGGAAAATCCCTATCATCGTTCATATGCTATTTTAATCTTGCAGTACAGCGTCCGTTTACACTGGTCGGAATCGCCGAGCAATTACTTTTTATTCAAAGAAAGAGAAACGATGAATCGATTTTTCGGCCGTTTTAATTTATTTCGTCTCTTCTTTCGACTGCTATTCAAATACCTCTTTAAATACTATTCACGCAAATTTATTTTGTAACCACTGGTCAAATACAATGAGAGAACAAATATCTAAGAAATACAAATAATTTTTCGGATTGTGCGCGTTAATATACAACACATGTGTTTACTTATACTAATCTATATATATAAAATTGAATGTCTGTCTGTATATTCCCCGTTCATTTCTAAACTCTGACCGATCTGGATCAAATTTTACACGGTATTGCTCTACTAGGACCTTGCGGAAAATATAGACTAAATATAAACTGAAACCTCTGGACATCCCACTTCCTTCTTCTAATTTTATCTCTTTGATATTTTGTAATAACCTGAAAAACGCCGGATATAGATTAAACTAGTAGAAAATATTTTTTAAAAATAAGAAAATATATATTTTTTTAAAACTTCAGTTTTTTTCATAAGAACACAGGTTTAATCTATTTAAATAGGGAAATTTAAATTTAAGTAAATATATGCTATTAGTACCCAACAAATAAATATCGTTTATTTTTCAGATATTTTCTTTCTCAGTGCATCTGTTCAAATAACGTTGAAATTCATTTTGAATTCTGTTTAAATGTCCGTTGCACGTCTGAAAAAATATCAACAATTTCTTGTTTTATTACTAAAAACACCGCAAAACACCGATAGTAAAAAAAAAGCCAAATGGCAAGCGCATTATTCATACACCGCACCTATCGATTAATTTTTTTTCTTTTACTCTACATAACGGTCATTATATAGTGTAAAGTTTTTGGTGAACCCAAGTTTCGCTGAGCCAACAACCTAAAGCCTTGAAACTTCTGGCTGAAGAACCCCGAGCTAAACATCCTGAAGAGAAGGAGGGCGCAAAAGGAAATGACGACATTAAAGTCGGAGTACACTCAAGCGACCGAGAATGATTTCACTATTTACGAGGGTTCCGCGTTATTCTTTCGCGGCGAATAAACAGCAGAAGGTACCTTACTCGCGAGGAGACTTCATCATCAGACAGATCAGTCCGTGTCGTCGTCCTCGCGGGAGGAGACGCCAAAGCGAGCTTGGCTCGCAGTCGAGTGAAAAGGAGAAAGAGAGAGAGAGAACAGTACAAGAGAAAAGAAACGTGCGATTGAAGTCGCGTGGCGTGTGTAAAAATCGCGAGTGGCAGCCGCGCAACGGCGAGAACGAGAGGAGAGCGACTCTTCTTCCGCAGGGAAGAAGACCGTCGCCGCCGGCGGCGTCGCTACTGTTACCGGGCGATGTAATCTCTTTGCTCTTTCTTCCTGTATGAATTATGAGGATATTACGATGGCGGCGCAGAAGGCGAGAAGAAAGGCGACGCTCGCCCGTGGCGGCGTGAGTTACGCGGAGGTAGTTCATCACCTGCGTGCATGCGCCGGGGATGTAAAACAAGACGCGTCTTGTTTCTTGCAATTTCCGCACTTTTCCGCGCACCATCTCCGCCAGACCTAATTTCCGGCCGGCATCATCATCGGCAAGATTCCACGAACGCAGGAAGGAAGGAAGAAACGAATGAACAAACGACCGGCCGGCCGCTGATACGATCGATCTCGGACTCGTTACTTCGGCGAAACGAACGTATTGCGCGGAGGCGGTTGAGACGCGTTTCCGTACTTCTGGTGTGCGCGAGATGCAGGTGGTTTGCGACTTTATCGCGAGCGGGCAAGTCGTCGGATTACTCGCGCGATTCCAGACGCAGTGTGCGCGGCTGCGACTAATCGGAAAATCTGATTAAAGGGCGACGGGAACGCGAGAAGCGGATTACGCTTATCACCAGTGACAGAGAAAGAGAGGGAGGGAGAGAGAGACAGAGAAAGAGAGAGGAGGGGAAGGAGAGAGAGAGACTGGGACCGGAAGTTTCGCATTCTCCGTTGGAAAAGCTGCGATCCGACATACCGTGATACACTGTTGGAACAGCGATGATCGCGCAGGAAATCGCCCCCGGAAACGTTTCTTCGCACTTCCGCCACCCCCGGTCGAGAGTAAATTCCGCGAGAGACCGCAATAGACGTATAGACCCCGGATTTATGCGTGTGCGTAGCGGACGACACCGAGAACGGGAACACGAGTCGTCCGTAGAAACTTAGCTTTTATCTTGGAGAAGTTGCCGGGCGAAAAAGGGGTGATAAAGCGAAGAAACGGGCAGGCGAAGGAGGGAGTGCCGGACGATAAATTCCACCGAGAGTAACAAGCCGAAAGGCGTAAAACGGCGCGAGAGAGCGTCCCCGCTGTGAGAGAAAATGGCCGCGACGTGCGTTATCGCGGGCGAAACTAATCGGGACGTGCGTTGTGCGATGCATCAGACGCTGCACCGGCAAGATGCATCCGGCGCGAACGACGGAAAATTTCGAACGCGGAGAAGAAAGACTCGGTTGTATCAACATGAAGTCTGGATTTAATGAACGATCGGACGCATTCTGATCGAAGGAGGTGGAATGGTTCTTATGAGCTAAATTTCGTTTTGAGAACCAGCGTGTTTATTTTCTTTGACCACAAGGTATTAGTTTATTCATTAAAATCAAATTTCATGTCAGTAAATGGTAAAAATAATTTCCGGGCTTGGACATTCTTATTGTTTTGGTCTTTAAATATGAGTTTAAACTTTTTAACTTATATTTTTAACTTTTGATCTTTAAATATGAATTTAAACTTTTAAAATGTAGAATTTAAAAGTTTATTATGTACATTTAAATGTACATTTAAAAAGTTTTCAAAGTTTATATATTCGTATTTAAAGACCAAAACGATAAGAATGTCCAGGATTAGTTGTGTGTCCGGGAATTGTATCTCATCCAATGTTATTACTATTTTATTTTAACATACTTTTACCTTACAACCAATCTTTTTTTCTGTGAACGTTTCGCAAATTTTGAAGGTGGAATCTACGCGATCTATACTTCGCGAGAGACTTCTCTTGCGCACACTATTGCTACAACGCGTGACTTGCTTCTTTCGAGATTCCTCTCTCGAGAAACCTTATCTTTCTTTCCTTCAAACATATTTCAAATTCATAAACTTTATCTACTTTACAATAGTTTGATCCCCGATGAAAAACTTGGTTGTAGGAACAAAAAACTTCCTGTAGGAAATTTTTGTTCAGCCGGTTGCTGTCGATTACCTCAATCGAGTTTTAATGTAGCTGAGAGAAGTTTTTTCGGTCATAATAACAGAGATACTTTCCTTTAACGAGTTCTTCGTCTGGTTCACGTTCCGTTACTCGAACTGAAATTTTTTTTCCCGTACAAAACTCGTAGATATTAAGAAATTTAGTTTAATCTTATTCCTTAAGAATTTTATATCATTATTTTGATGTGATGAGCCTGTTAAGATCAATTCTCAAGCATCACTCATAGGAGTGATATCACTTGAGTCAGCTGCAAATCCAAGTGTATTATTTCGGCTGAATCTCTTTTTACATGTTCCTTATCGTTTTCAGTCATGTCATTTAACACGTTTGAGCGTTAAATTAACTTACAATTCGCATGTCTTAAACGTATTAAGTGACTTAATCTAAAACTACAAGAAACGTGTAAAAGGAGCTCCAGCTAAATTACACGCTTATAAATCTAAAAATAACACACTGGCATTTACAGCGTATAAGAGCAGCTCCGAACAAAGACTCCCCCCACAGTATCGTGTTCTTTTACCTTGTTGATCTCAAAATCTCTATTACTCGTGCGATTATCTTAGTCAGCGCACGCGCATATTATCAGTGCGATATGCGTGTGTGTGTGTGTGTGTGTGTGTGTGCACGCGCGCATGCATTATCGCGCGTGCTATCTCTCTTTACAGAAAGCCGGTCGAAGGAACGGTCATTACAGATAGACGCCGCATGAAATCATAATCCCCGCGCTGGATTAAGCGGAGTTTCACGCCGCCACAATGCAGCGAGCGCCGCGCGAAATATCGGCAGCTAATCGCGCTACCTTATTATGTGCACGGCTCGCGCTTTATTCATTAACGGCGCGAACAAACAGTCCGCCCCGTTACGCGCGCGTAAGGCGCGCTGAAATCATTATTACACCGAGCGCGCACGCTTAAATCGCGCGGACGCGTGTCGGATTATGCCGCGCGCTCGCGTTCGAGCGCGAACGAATCTGCGGTCCATTGCGGTCTCGTGGTTGCCGTTACGACTGCCGTAAGTAAAAGCTCCGACGCCGGAAAATCCGCAATGAAAATCCGTGACCGGCGGGGAGAGGGCGGGTTGGCCAATCGCGCGCACGCGGCCGAGTGTCAAATTGCCGGGGCGATTAGTCTAATTTCGCAGGAGCGACCGGCGCGAAATTAGCGCGACTGCGAAATCGACGAGTGTCGCGACGAGTCGTTAACCGCGACGGATAATTGCGCGATTCCGCGTAACGTAATAAGACGATTCCCGTCGCGTCGAGGCTGACATCGCGGGGAGGGAGACTCTTTACGCAATAACGTCGGCTTTCCTCTAACGAAGACGTCAAATCTTCGGAAAGCGGAGGCATGTCGTGGACGCAAATGATCCATGCCACTTGGCGTTCCATTGCGTTATCGCGCGGTACTCCAACACGCTGTAGAACTAACGAGTCTTCCGGGATGCAGCGGGTCTTATCGAGCGGTAAATTGAAGAATTATCATCCGGAAGGATGAATTTCGTAGTTTCAACGTCGAGAACAAGACGATAGTAAGCGCCTTCGACCCGAATCTTCTTTCCACGACGTGGATTAGAGGGAAGAGAGTCCTTTAAGGATCCCCGATGCTTTCGGTGTGTAAATCCACTCGATCGACCTTGGCTATCGGCCAGAATCCGCGAATGGGCTCGCGATATTCCGAGCAATTCCGCCCGTCCGTGTCGACGACGTGGGAACATTTATAAAAGGTTGTCGATACCAAGTAGGGTTTGATTTCGCGGAAGAATAACTTTAATGCCGGATAGAATAGGAATTTAATATTTTGCCGCCGTGCGCGGACGCATCGCCGGCGATATTACCTCGATCGTTAAACCCATTTCTTCTCTCTCTCTCTCTCCCCCTCTTCCCCCTCTCTCTCTCTCTCTCTCTCTTTCTCTCCTTGCCCTCTATCCCGCCGACGGTTCTCGTCAAGGGAATGCAATTTGCAAAACCGCATTAATAGGCGGCACGCAAAGTTGAGACGTTCAGCTGAAAAACCGAGAGCGAGCAGATTCTTCGCCAATTCGCGACTGTCTCTCTCGTCGAGCCTGGCTGGGATCCGACATGCACGGAGGCACTTTCACGCATGTAAGCACGCAAAGTGCGCTCCGTGTTGTGAGCGCGATATTCCATTAGAATAATTCGACGAGGGATGGTATTAGCGGTGCAACGGTACATTGAGATTCTGAAGATCAAGCGCAAGGTGCACTCGGAGTAACAAAACGAGATGCGGTCCCTCTTCTCTTCGAGCTATCGGACAACAACAGTAGAAAAGAGGGACCAGATGGGGGAGAAGGAAGACGGAAAAGAGGAGGATTTATTTTCGTCTCTCGTCGGAGCAACCTTTGTGTCTCTCTGTGGCTGAAGTAAATAATCCACGGACTCCATCATGCGCGAGTCGACGGCCTGAAAGCGGAGGGAGCTATTTTATTACTCGCTCGCACTACCAACGGGGAATCGTTTGCGTCCCTAAAATTCAAATCTTCCGAAAATGCACCGCGGGAGCAGGTGGAGAAGGAGCGGGGTGAGGCGGAGAGGGGGAGGAGAGGGAAAGAAAACAGTGAGCGGAATGAAGATGCCTTAGTTACCGTCGAGTGGGAGCACAAAGTCCCTTTGCTGCGAAGGATACGAGAAGACGATGTGAATGCAATTCTAAACTCTCTACAGTGATTCCTACTGTAATTGCGTAATCCTACAATCTCATAATTATATTTCTTAACCTGAAGAATCCTCCTCTCTCTTGTCGAGCTCTCTTGACAATAGCCGTTCACGCGGGCGATTAACCCTTCGTGTGATTCGCTGTTTTCCGCTAACACGGAAACCTCTTTTTCCGTCATGTATGAATAAAAGAAACCGGGAAATCTTTTCTCATTATTTAAGGCCCGTATTCACAGTTGTCATTTAGATTTTTATTTAGAGTCAAATCCAAATTTTTCAGTTGAATTATGACATAAATGATATTTACACACAATAAAAACAAACATATTTTGCATTTGTGTTTCGTGTAAGAATTTTCGAATTAAATTCTCGACAAGTTTTTAATGTGTTAATTTAATATATTGTCGTTGTGTTATTTCGACTAGTCTGCGTTGAATTCACGGGTTCGCTATTTCTGAATGTTAAAGCAACACAATTTATATGCAACATGACTCATGACATATTTTGTACATTTCTCATGACATATTGTAAATGTACATATTGTAAAGTGTATGAATAAGTTGTGCTATTTGCTAATATATTTGCCCAATATTGTATTAAGTGGACAAATTGGGACACATGCGAAATGTGTGTTGCATTTAATATCAAATCTCTTATAATATACCTGTATTATTCAACTGAAAAACTCATCCAACTTTAAATTCAAATTCGAATATCTTACTTAAGACAAGTTTCAAATAGTAATTATCAGTACGAATCTTTATTTTCTGCTCAAAATGTGTTGCAGAGACTCCAATGTTTGTAATTTTTCCGTCCTCCACGGAGGAGGAAAATATAGAATTTTTGACTGCTTGGCTATTTTTGAAACGAATCACGGAGAGTTAATAAAACGCGACGGTAACGTCGCGTGCCCGCTATTGTTCCGTCGATATGATCGACGTGCCGGATTCCGCGATATCCTTTCTTCGTTACGTACTAATTGAGAATCGACATTGGTGCCGCGAGAAGAAGCGAGGAGGAAGGAGGAAGCGGTGAGGTAGCTCGTGCCTCCGCGGCGAGTAAACGCTGACCTTTCGGCGGCACACTTTCCCAATGGCGATGAAGAAGACCACCTCGTCGTCCTCCTCCTCCTTCTTCTTCTTCTCTACCTCGTCTTTCCTCCGTGGGCGACCTCTCGCATCCTTTCTCGCGTCGTCACCGCGCGGCACACATAGTTCAAGATCCAAGCCGTCACATTCTGCGATGATTCTCACGAAACGTTCGAGTCGGCACGAAACGTACGCGTGGAATGTTGCGGACTTTCGAGGAGATGCGTCAACGCGCATGGTTTCTCCTCGGATCGTTGCGAAATGTCGTTGTGTAATTTGCTCCGAAGATAAGCTTGAACTCGATGGAAGAGCGAATCCGCGACCACCCGAATGAAAGTGCCGCGCACCGAATGAGCAAAATCATTTCGCAACGCGAATTCGAGTATTCGAGATCATTTCTTCTCGGTGTTTGTTTCACTCGTGCCTCCCTCTCTAATTATTCAGCGCATCGTTTGTTCAATCTCTAATTAGGAAAATCGCAACCTGTGGTTTCCGACGAGCATTTTAACCAGCATTTTTGACAGGCGAAAACAGCCAGCAGTAGTATTTAGGGTGGGCGATGGAATTTTGCGCGCTTTGCGCCACGTCTTCGTTACCAGCCGAGAAACGCGAGGCATTTCGTCGGTTTTACGCAATCCGCGCCGCGCATTGGAACGATCATCTCGAACAGACGACCCCTCAGACGTGGCGCGTTTACATCACTAGAATTTCATCAGAGCCACAAAGGCCAACAACGAACGGCGCGAAGTGGAAAAGCGACGGCACGAATAAGAAAATAAGGGGACATCTTAAATTCCGCGACTTTGTTCCATTCCATTACCCCGCGCCAAACAAAAATGTTCACCGCGCGCGGGGATTAACATAAAAACCTGACATTCCCCGTCTTGTGCCTCTCTCTCTCTCTCTCTCTCTCTCTCTCTCTCTCTCTCTCTCTC